>NC_048301.1:107897542-108197542 GCF_013100865.1 Trachemys scripta elegans | reverse complement strand
TGACAGGTAGAGGTTGAGTGGCCGGCCCGTGCCGAAGGGGATGAAAATGTTTGAGAGCACCTGCAAAGAGCATGCACCCTCCATATGCTACAGAAAACATATCCTGGGACTTCATGTGCTGTTCTGTGGGAGTGGATTGGGGGCAGAAGGGCAGGGGAGGACTTTGCGTGAGGACAGTGGATTAGTCACCTGCACAAATCCACCAGCCGTTGCCTCTAATGAACCAGAAGTGCAGGAGCCATGGGATCTATGCAGGCTGATGGCTGTATGAGCACACACATATAAGTTTCCCTCTCAGTACCCTGCCTGGTGAGGAGCATTCCTTTATTCCAGGGCCCCCACCACATAGCCTAACTACTTAACTTATATGGGGGAAGAATTTTCCTCTTATAGAGCCAACCTAAAGTGGCACAGCATGTTCCTTGTAACTATAGTCTAGCAAATATATTGTCGCTCTCACCATAGGTAATTACTCAACAGCTTTCTGGGTCAAAAGTACATAAATCCCACATTCTCTAATTAGGACTCTTCAATATCTAGTACAGTCAGGTTTCTGCAAAATGCTACACCACCAGTATATGACCTGCTGATTTAATGAGTGCTTGTCTTTCCCCCAGTATGAAAGGCTATTTAGTTTAGAGTTAAATGTGATCAGACTAGATTAGCCATTTCAGACTCAGTACCAATATTACTAATGATAAATTAAATAGAGTATTTGATGAAAAAAATTAATTCACATTGGATCTCAAAATGAATTTTGTCCATTGATTTTATAACTTTTACATATCCCAAATGTCCATTATTCTGCACTAGTAGAAACTCCTCCTGGCTTGTGGTGGAGGGGCCATACTATCGCTGCATGGCAGGGCCAGAGTGCACAGAGGCGTGCAGAAGAGATTCCACAGTGGCCCCCTCCATGAGTATGTATAGGGGTGCTTTTGTCTGGCAAGACGAGTGCTGAGGACATGGCCAATGGGTCTGTGAACAGCATGAATCCACTTGCCATGCACTTTGCCTTCAGGGGAAAGAATAGGCTGCAGACAAGCTGGAGAGGTGTCCTGGCTTCAGGTTCAGGGAGGGAATCTACCTCTGATTTGGACCCCTGTATAAAGCCTGTTTACGCAGTGGCTAACAATTTCATCCAAAGGATCCCTCTCTTCCTGCTTAGATAACAGGCATAATCCTGTCAATCTATTCCCTGTTCATTTGTATACAAGCTTATAAGACAATGCAAAAAAGAGCTAAATATACTGGACCAGTTTATCCTTAAAATAATCTGAAGTCAATGGCTTAATTTCAACTGAAATGCACGTGAAAGCCCCAATCTTGCAAACACTCATGAATGTGCTTACTTTCAAGCATGGGCAGAGTCCCTTTGATTTCAATAGACGTATGCCAATTTACATCAGCTAAGGATCTGGTCCACAGTTCAAATGGGTGCTAATGAAAGGGTGATAACCACAAGAAAATGGATAACTCTTGTAGTTTAGGAATTATATTCATTATTATTATTATTATTATTATTTTATTTGCATTACCATAGCTCCTGGAAGCCCTAGTTATGGATCAGGACCCACATTGTGCTAGATGCTGCACAAATGAATTTAAAATAACTAAGAGTGCAGGAGTTTATCCTTATAGTTAGAACCAGCATCTGAAAGCTTTCTCCAACATTTCTAACAGGAAGCAAATTGTTATATTATTTGCAAACACAGATAATTAATTGGAATCCCATCAATAAACAAAGTCCAGAGGAGATACGAGGGTAGCATAACAAGATAAAAGGTAAAAAAAAGATAAGCCATTTTAACAAACCACAGGTTACCGTAATGATTTCTTATCACTTTATGTTAATAGCAAAGATCAAACAAGTACCACTTTAAAAGTATAATAATGAAAGTCTATGCAGTATAAAGAACTCAAAAATGTTGACACCTAATGGAAACAGAAGATAAGTCCATCTTGTTTAACTTGTTAATAAATGTCATTCCTTTACTAAAGGCCATATGCTTGTAATGATCTTTAATTAATAACGGGGCTGCTATGACGAATAATATTCAGAGACAGTTTTGGTAGAAGGAGCTTGCCAGTGCCATTCAGTCCCATCCATTCTTCTCTTCTGCACACTCCCGGAAATTTTCTGGAGAGAGATACATTAGGCCCGAGCCCTTTCCCAACAAATGGACACAGTCCTTACCTTACCAAATATGTTTCCCTTGTCTGGTCATTCTGAAGGATCAATACTGGGAGTAACACAGATCACTCAAGTTCTGTTGTTTGAGTGTTGTATAACCTAAACGTAACTTGAGATTTGAAGCAAAACTGCTCCTTTAAGGCACAGCCCTGGATAGATGTGGAGGGCCTAAGAGGGAGGAGTGGTATCACTGCAGCGAGAGCTGTAGGAGGAATGCTAGTTCATGCAGCCAGAATCCTTCCAGGGAAATGCTGCTGCAGTTCCAGCTCTGCTACCTTTGGGCATGCTGCACCATGTGCTCCTTCCCTGGTCCTATTCAGCTTTGTTGAGTGGTGTGGAGGGAAGGAGTTGAAGCAATAAGTATGTCTTTACAATCACCTCACTTGGACCTCTGTGCAGTAAAGAATTAAAATATGTATCTAACTTTACTCATGCATTTAGTCCTGCTGACTTCACTGGGACTACTGATGTGTGTAAAGACAGGCACATCCATCAGTACCTTGCAGAATCAGGGTTTAGTGTGGCCAGCAGCACCATCATGGAACAATGCTTGCACTGCCTCTTCCACGTAATGGCTGGTCCTGGTGCAACAGCTCACAGTGGTGAGGACTCCTTTCACACTCTCCCCAACCCTTTGTACACCTACGTAGTGTCAGTGACAAAGCAACCCTTTTTTTTTGTTAGCCACTTAATATATTTGTAGCAGTCATATTTACTTCTTATTTCATTGTATGTACTGAAATTGTGTAGGTGGTCAGAAACCAGAATTTCCATTCCATGGGAAATGCTGACATTTTGAAAAATAATTTGTTCTAAATCAGAACCAGTTGCCGAAATGTCAACATTTCCTGCTCAATGAAAATTCAAACAATTTTCAATTTGGAGCCATTAGAAAGTTTTGTTTTGATAAAGTTGAAATGTTTCATTGTAATAGGGTAAAAGCATGTTGTTTCAATAAGGTAAAATATATTGTCTAGACATTTTGATTGATTTTGTTTTAATTTTTATATTAAATTTAAAATATTAAATACAACAATTTTACATATAATATGAATATTAATATTATCACTTTAATATAAAAGTCCAAACTACTGTAAATGAATCAAAAAGATAAAGTAAAAAAGAACTGTTTTTACCTCATTGAAATGACTTTTTCCTGCAGAAAACATCAAAATTGACACATTCCTGTGAAACATACATTTAAATGAAACTGCATTTTTCAATGAAAAATTGTTTTGTTGCAAATGTTTCAACCAGCTCTAGTTTATATGCTTTGAGCAATTTGTCACATACTGTAGGAGAATGTTTGCCCAATGGTCTGGATTGACATGTTAGTGTACAGGTAAAAGGATAGTATCAGAGGAGTAGCCATGCTAGTTTAGATCTGTAAAAAGCGACAAAGAGTCCTGACGAAGTGGGTATTCACCCACGAAAGCTTATGCTCCAAAACTTCTGTTAGTCTTAAAGGTGCCACAGGACTCTTGGTCGCTTTTTACAGGTATAAGGATATGCACTCAAAGAAACCCAAAGAACTCATTAGGCTAAGAGTGTTTGAGTCAAAGAGGAATTGTGTCTGCTCTGAGCTCCTAATAAAACATCAAAAACATTAGTTTGTAAAAACTAAAAGTCAAAATGGGCTTTGTTATTTCTTAATGAAACAAGGATGTTTTATCTCTTCAGAAAGTTTACTCATATTTATTAAAATTTCAATAAAATTGTAGCATTTAAAATATATCTATTTCATGGGTCTGACCAGGTGTCTGGCAGTCCATGAAAATTTCCTGCTGTCTTGGGATCTAACCCAAAATTCCCTAATGTCAGTTGAAAACCTTGCCTAACACAGCATCCTGTTTGGCTCTTGATTACCGTGGAGGAAGTTGACTGCAATTCCCAAGCAACCACTTGAGCAGCTGACAGCCTCAAATAAATACATTCAAGCAATGTACATATACTCTGTAAAATTAAAATATTATCAGGTATTTTCATGCACTACTAGCCAAACCGCGTGTTGACTTATTGAAATCCATGATTTGAATACTGATACTGCATCAGGTATAACACAGTTCAATGGCTGGAAGTTGAAGCAGACAAATTCAGACTGGAAATAAGGCAAAGAATTTTAACCGTGAGAATAATTAACCATTGGAACAATTTACCAAGGGTCATAGTGGATTCTCTGTCAGTGGTAATTTTTAAATCAAGATTGGATGTTTTTCTAAAAGATACGCTCTAGTAATTATTTTGAGAAAGTTCTATAACCTGTGTTGTCCAGGAGGTTAGACTAAATGATCATAATGGTTCCTTCTGGCTTTGGAATCTATGAACCAGATTGCACAAGTGTGGCCTGGTGCAGAGTTTATCTCATAGTGTCTCACCTGTTAGTTAACTCACGTCGCTGCTGGTGACTTCCAGGCAGGAATGGACTCAGGCCATAAAATAATTCAGATCTGGATTTCAAAATTTGGAGGGGGGGAGTTGTTTGGTTTAACTCAGTTTATTATAAAGGCATGGACCATGATCAAAAACCTTGGTTTTGGTTTTGATTTTAGCCCTTTCTCTACTTCTAGAGCTGCAAAGGCAGTTCATACTGAAAACACAGTAAGAAAAGAAATGGTCCAGATCATCAGGAGGTGTAAATCAATGTCATTTCATTTGAGTCACCAGCTGAGGATCTGGCCTACAAACTTTTTCACTGGTTTTGTGAAAAGAGAATATATTACACTTCCCCAGTGCAGTTATTTTTGCTACAAATGAAAAAGAAAAGTCCTTGAGGATTGGCTCTTGACCAAACAGAATTTATCAAGGGGTAATTGAGATTTAAGCCATGATCCTGCAAACACTTATGCATGTGCTTAAAATTATACTGTGTTGAAGTCTTTGCAGGAACGGGGTGTTATGTTTTAAGATCCTAGATTGTAAACTCCTCAGAGCAAGTACTTTTATCTTATTTGTAATTAGGATGCTACATAATTAGTATATAATAAAAAGGGATGGGGATAGTTCCTTGCATGAGTCATCAACACTCAGGTCTCCATGAAGCTTTTACATTCCTCTACATTCCACTTTGGCATGTGCCTTTTTTAGGTTCTCTCCCCTGCTATGAAATGTCAGAGGCGAAAATTCCATAGAGGCCTATGATACACAATTTATATTTCTGCATAAACTTCTCCCCAAGGAATGAGAAACTACCTGATGCACTGTCTGGCTGCATTTCAGTGTATATCACTGGTGAATCTCTTTGGGATCCTTTCGGTGGAAAGGCATTATCTAACTGGAAGTTATTTACTACATCACTTTTCATCCGACACTACTCTCTTCATAAACAGATGGTAGAAAAGCCTAGTGTAGTAGCATGTGCTTGCCTTTTAAGGCAGGCTGTAGGGCCTGCTCAGCCATATTCCTGGTTGTGGCCTAGAATGAGTGGAATTCTGGGTGTTGTAGTTCCCAGGGCTGATAGTAGTTAAAAGCATGGAATGGTGGGAAGGAGTGGCAACTACTATCAGTATCCCTGTCTTTCAAAACAGGGAGAGACTAGGGAAGGAGCTGTCTTCTGCCTTAATTTAACGCCAAATAAAATCACTGGGAGTCTTTCCACAGATTTCAGAGGGCTTTGGTTCAGGTCCCGTGTTTCCTCAAACTCCTTCCCAGCATTTCTTGCTGCGACAGCCTCTAACTCCCTTCACTGGGGACTACAACTCCCAGAACTCCATTCATTCTGGACTAAAATCAAGACAGGGGGCAGTGCTCTGGTCCTGTATCCTGCCTTAAAGGGTCTGCATACATTATTATAACTAACCTGGCCACATTAGTATTTGTAAACCAGCTTAAGAAACTCTACATGCTCTAAAAATAAGTAGCGTGATTTGCACCCACACAACACAATCTGTAGTCCAGAACCACATTTGGTACCCTCTATGGGGATAGTCTTCAATCTGGCTCTGATTAACACACTTTCCACTACTGCCAAGGTAGCCATGCTCACTTACCATCATAGCAAAATTATTTGCAAAGCCAGTTTAGTAACACAGGCAGCTTAACTATTTGAGAACATCAACCATCCTCTTCAATTATTTAAGCTTTGGAATAGGTCTTTTGGTAGCTGGCTTCACTATAAAATGCCTTCCCCAATAATAACATATGTTATTGACACAGTTGGGGCAGAAGGCTGGTCAATAAAATAATTACAGTCCTCCTGAGTCTACCCACTCACAAAACTAGTACAGTCAGGGCCAAACTAGGAGGGGAATAGAAATATATAAATCAATGCTTCCACTCCCCAAACCCACAAGTGAGCGTATAATAACAATACATTTATATAGTGCCTTTCATCCCAAAGTGCTTTACAAAGTGATTAACAAGCTATGTCCAGGGATCACAGCCTCCACCACTGAAATTCAGACACATAACACAGAAATTACTACGGTTTACTTTAGCAGAAGAAAAGAAAAAAAATTGTGCAACTGAAAATAAAGGGCAAATTTAGATAGGACAAATACAATTACTCAAATTGGAATCTGGCCCGGACACCAGGTTAACATCCTTTTCATTTAGGCGCTCACATGCCATCTTTAAGGGACAGCAAGCAATTGGGACCTCCGTTTCACACTTTAGCTGAAGAAGGACACTTTATAAAATGCAGTGCCCTTTAGCACTATGATGGGGGCTTTAGTCCAGTACTGAGTTATAGGGTTCAAGGCCCGGACTGCTTGCATTAGTGTATAAGCATTTCAGTTATTTCTCTCAGACATCAGCCAGTTTTCTAGTTTATCGTGTTCCATTATCCCTTACTATATCTTCATTTAGCTGGTTTTCCTGCGCCCATGTGTTGAAGCCTGGTGTGGAGATTTCACAACTCTCTCCCAACCTTGTCCCCTCACCTCCGAGGTTAAAGCCCTTCTTACCAATCATGAGGCAAATGTTAGTGTGTCCCCTGCTGAATCACCTATACCACTAACTACATCACCTTGTATTTTCCATAGAGGCTGCTATTCAAGTATTAACCTGTCCTGATCTGGCTTAAATTGTGAAAGCTAACCGTCACAGCAAAGAAGTCATATACATCAGTTCCAGCCATCATTTTTTATATATAAAATATCAGGATAATGAAAATCTTCATTCAGTGGGTTGTGCAACTGTTCTTGGGTATTGCTTTCTTGGAGAGGGTAAGTACGTCTCTTTCTCCAGAAAATAATCGCCATTTTTTTTAATATAAGAAAAAGAAAATCTTCACACTAATACAGTTTTTTAATCAGGTCTAATCACCTCAGGGCCCTGGCTCCACTTATGCATTTTTATAAGTTTGGATTAATTTCTCTGGCTGATTTACAATGCTACCAGTATGTACTACTGAACTTTCTGTGTGTGACTGCGTCACCAATACAATGAAGAATTTGAAAATAAATAGTTTAAAAAACAAATGCCTGGATTTAAAAGGAAGGGACAGAATTTTTCCAATCCATTTATCGGTGATAAAGAGAAGTAAGGAGATTATGGTCATTGGATTGCTGCAAGGGCTATCAGTAATAGTGAATGCTGAGATATCACCCTTTTAGGAAAATTAAATAATGCAAGATGATAGCTCAATTTTGTTAGGTCCTTTGCAGATTGAAAGACACATGCATAACATGAATATTCTTCTGTATAATACTTCATTTTTATTTCACCTTTTTGATTGTCCTCCTTCAACACAGACAGAGCACAGGAAAGACAGGAAGACAGGTGATGCAAAAAACCCAAAATCAAATCAAAAAGCCTTTCAGGTCATCTTTATCAATCACAGAAAAGCAAAAAATCTGCTCCCCTTTAATAAGTCTGCATTTGCCAACAGTTAATATCACTGTAGCTCTGATTCAAAGTCCAATGAAGTCAAGTGGCTTTCCCTCAGGCTCTGATGTATCTAAGATTTTGCAGTATTTCCCTGTACTAAGAATAACAAATTATTGCGCTAGCTCAGATATGCTGGGTTGGTTACTGTTGTTAATTATTGACTTTTCAGTAGAGATCACTAAATGATTAATCCAAAATGGCTTGCACCATTTTTTAATTTTCTTGTTTGTTTTAATACCCTCCTGCGTGTAGCTGCTACTCCCCTGAAAATATAGTTGTTTGGGCAAAGGTATTACAGTGATGGATGTCCAGTGCACATTTTTCTCTATTGAAATTTCACTGCTGTACAATGTTATTGTCATTCAGTTTAATCAATACCCTTTGGCATATAGCCTCCATAGATATTAGTTATGCCGTCCGGGCCAATTGTTTTCTTCCAGACAACAAGATTGATGGCTAAAATCCATGTATCATAAACCAACCACAGGCAAGGTACAGTAAATTTGACACACCTGCATGTACTAAAGTGGTTCAGCAAGTTTGATAGATATCTAGTATAGTCCTTTGTGCCTTTGATTTATTATGACATCCTTGTCAAAGTTCCATCCAGAAAGACAGTTCAGCTTCTAGTTTGGAAATATTTTACAAAAACTGGCCAGTCACTCTGAATTCCTCTGGTGTTTGCTTTATTTCTTTGTCACACGCATTAGGTGGTACTCCAATCTCTTCTTTGAATCCAGAGGATCCTTTAATTTTTTCCTGTCCCATACCATGTCAACCCTTCTGGTGAAAACAAACTTGATGCAGCCTTCTTCAGAGCCTTGTCAATGCTGTTCCTTCAGTCAACTTACACAGCAATTCCAGACACTTTTCATTCTGAAGTGAGGGATGGAGCTTGGATCCCTCATTTGGGGCCTGATTCAAAGCTCACTGAAATCAATGGTGAGACCCTTTCCATTGACTTCAGTGAGCTTAGGATCACCTCTTTGCTTTCCTAGCTGCCTCTGCACTAATGGGTCAGTGTCTTTAATGTGTGGTTATAACAAAATTAGTCACAATGTACCATCCTGTGCCCCTTAAATCCATGCACAGATGATCCACTGTGCCTGAGGGAGCTGGTAGGGATTAAAAATTGAGGCCCAGGTTTCTGCAGAAAAATTACTGAAGCCTGAAGTAGAATTAACTTTTCAAAGCTTCCAAGTTTCCCCAGCCCTAATCAATATTTAACATTTAACTAATTGAAATCCTGGAGGATGAAGAAGGCCCATACATGACAAGCACCCTAACCAAAGCTAACAGATTTACTTGAAGAACTGGCCTTCCCAGCCCCTTTGGAGAATGAGCATGGCCTCCACTCCTTGTGAGGTCAGATCTAGGTTCATTATTGCCTTTATCAAAATCCTAGAAACTTCAAGAAGAAACCATAAGATAAATTCAAACAATTGGTCATTTTAATTCTTGGTTGGCATTGGGCCAGCGACCTATAGGAAAGGGAAAGCATTTCAAAATATTATAAAGAACTTAAGGCATCAGTCATCAGTTTTCCTGCATTCCTGGCCAGGTATAAGGTTGCTCACAGCCAGGGATGAGATCTTCCTTCAGTGAAGCCCGTAATTTTTTGCAGACCCTTAAACAACCACCACAATCATGCGGAACAAGCAAAGTCATTACCAGAACTAGCCCAACAATTACATACTCTATGTGATGGTATCCTCAGCTGTTGTTTCTTTTGCTAGCTTTTTAGCTACTTCCGGTATTACAAGTAAGGTAAGCATAGAAGATACCCAAGAACAGAAGGTGAATGAACTCACAAAGCCTTCAAATGTTTCCAAAAGCATTGTACTGCCTACACAGTATCTCTTTCCCCATTCTGAGGTCTTGATCCAACATGGTACTTAAGCATATAGAAATTGAGGTCCTGTTCATAGGGTGGAAGGAAAATAACTGGCTCTCACAGGTTTTTTCCAAGGTAAGAGCTGATATAGGAACAGAAGTTTAACATCCATCGGTTCTTTCAATTCCATGTATTTTTAGGCTAAAACTCGAAGCATTTTACAGGAATTGAAAACATCTGTATTTCCCAAGTCTCTTTGCTTCTTTTGTCTGATCTTTCTCATATTCTTCAAATGACAGCCATATCTGTAAAACTACTATTCCCATGACTCAAATATGACGATCAGCTAAACTCTGAGCATGTGGGCAAGACTTGTTTGGAACAACATGAAATACCAGTGACGTATACATCCTATTAAACCACTCAGCAAGGATGGACTCTTGGTTGGTGTCCACAAACCCATGCAATGCTTTTATAGCTTAATAATTTATAAGCAGATGCATAAACCACAAAGTGCTGTAAACGAGATTCTAAGGAAAGAGCACTCAAACACAACTATGCAAAATACATTTCTCAATAAGTAATAAATATTGCAGACACTTTACCCAGTGCCCAGCTTGTGTGCCTCATTGGGTGGTGTGTGTGTGTGTGTTTGTGATTTGCTAACCCCACCATTTCCCAAGCTCACTGCACTGCATCCCTGGGATAATTGGAGAATTCACTGTTCATAAGTGGGGCAATTCATTAGCCCCTCCTCACAGGCCCACTACTCTGCATAAGATCTGGGGAATAACCTGACATTTCACAGTTCATTAAAACTGACTCACTAGTCCCACACCTCCAGCCTACTGTGCTGCTTGTGTCCTGGAGCCTCATTCATGGGAAAAGGAGTCTAAGCATCACAATCACTCTTTTATCAACTAAAGAAGATTTTAAGTGATTTGTGGACACACTCATTCTGAAGGAAGACTGTGTTGGTTAGAGGTGTGATTTTTTTTTAATTGGTACAGCTAAACTGGCACAACCTCTAGCGTGCCCACAGTTATATTTTCAGTGCACGGCATTTAGCAGTCCTACTGCTCTTTGGTACTCAAGCAAGAAAGAGCATTTTAAATTTGGGATGAAGAGGGGGCAAATACATTAAAGCACATCAACAAGAACGGCCATATTGGGTCAGACCAGTGGTCCATCTAGACCAGTATCCTGTCTTCAAGCAGTGGCCAAACCCAGGGCCTTCAGAGGGAATGAACAGAACGGACAATCATCAAGTGATCCATGACCCTTGCAGGTAGTGATGCCAAACTGCTCACAGTGCCTCACCCCAGTTGAAGCTCCAGAGTAGCAATGGTGTAAGTTTTACTATTGTCACCACTACAGAGCCAAAGTGAGCTGGATACTCTTCTGCTTTAGGCTAAATTAGCATAATTGTTTATTCCAGATTATTTACAGGTGGGTGATGATGTGCACAGCAAAAAGAATGAAATTTGATGAGTCAGGTACATGCTTGAGGCTGCTAGTGGTAGCAGCAAGGGAAATTTAGTTGAGACTTATATCTGATATGGAAATCAGTGATGGAGAAGAAATATGGAATAAAAAGATATGTGAAGTGCCTCCCTGTGCAGTCAGCACCACTAAAGTCCCACTGAAACTATCAAATTAGGAACTTGTGTTGTTCTTTGTGCAGGGATGAATTTTATCCTTTTAGCATAAGTTCTCGCCTGGGCTCAATAACAGACTCAGGACCATCACTGTTCTAGCTGGTTAGGGCTGAAATAATCCACTAACCACTCTTAATCTTCCACAGGGATGAGAGAAGAAAGGGTGCATTCCACCTGAACAATCCTGGAAGCTGATGGGCAATCTGGTTTCCCTATAAAAACCTTCTGCCTTCCTAGCTCCAGAGTGAGTGCAAAGCTATGGCTGCTGCGGCAGAAAGGTAGCACTGTATCAAGTTGCTGGTGAAAGACTTTATTCCCACTTGAATAATTTTTGCTCGGTGGGCCTAAGTCTCTGCATAACACACACTATTAGTGAACTGCTTGGCCAGGGACAATGACTAAGGCCATGACTCAGTCAAGGAGGTCATGGACTCTGTGATTTTAAGAGATGTCCACGAGTTCTTGAAGATTGTTGCTGGGGCCGGCGTTACTGGGTAGCAAGCAGGGCATTTGGCTGGGGCCCCACGTCACAGGGGCCCCCGCAAAGCAATGACCATTTTACACTACTGTGTGGCACAAACGGTTAGTTATACAGCCCCTGCTGGCCAGCTGAGGAATCCCTCAACATGAAGGAATCCCTGGGAGCATAGAACCTTTGTAGCTAGCTCTGTGCCACCCACCATTGTGGCACCTGCTATAGGGAGCTTGTCTGTGTGGTGGGGTCATGGCAAGAACATGACTGGCATGAACTCTGGCAGACAGTGGCTGGCATAATGACTGAGCAGAGATCATTATCGGTCAGCACAAGTGAAAGCAACACTGCTCAGGGTTGAACTGGTCCCCTGAACAAATAAATTGCCACCTTCCTCCACCTCCAAGACATGGGAAAGGACAATCCTGTTCAGTGTGGTAGCTGTAAAATAAACAGTCAGGCTATATCATTTTCTGCTAATCCGCCTGGAAACATTTTAGTTACCACTGATTTACAAGTGTTTGGATAGTTTAAAAAAAATGCCTCAGTCTGCCAATGTTTGCTAACTCTTCACAGTTCAGAGGCACACAATTAACACTATGTACTCTGCACAAACGCCTATAGTAACTTTTCAGGCATATTCACCAAGAGTGGGAAGGTAGCTGCAGGCTACTGGAGTTTTCCTTTTTTGCCTTATTGTATAGGGACAAGGTCCTTTCAGTTCCTATGGCCCACTGGACAATTAATCCACTTCCCTAGAGTGATAGATGGACCATCTTGCAGTTCGCTGTGGAACAGTTTGTAGTAGTGAATGAAATACTTAGGAACTGTTGGAGAAAAGTACCCAAAATGGGCAGCAGCTAACTAAGGCCATGTGTGCATTGGGAAAATTTACAAAAACTCCACTTCTGCAGTCCAGGGAGAGCCATAGTGTAGAGAAGGCTCTGATGGTTTCCAAGGTTTACATCATCATATTAGTTAAATCTGCAGAAAATTTCCTGAGTGTAGACAACTGAACAGCTGCAGAAAATGACATATAAGTGGCCTAAATTCTGCCCTCAGTTACCCCTGTACAATCCTACTGAAAGCAATATTTTAAATGATTAGGCCCGCTGAATCTCAGGAGACTCATCCCAGTAGAGCAGATGGTGTTACTGATCCAGATCCTCCAAGATATTTAGGCACCTAACCCCCATCTGGGCCACCATCTCTACATTCTCTAAGAGTTTCTGCCAAAGTGGGGGCAGCTTTAGTCTACTATTGGAGCACTGTCACTGCAGACCACTGTGGAGATATGCTAATTCAGTGCATCCTTTTGCCACACCTCTTTCCCAGACAGCACCATCCACATGCTCGGCTACACCCACCCACTAATTAAAGCAATCAGGCTGTCTGTATTCTTATACAATACTCATCATCCTAGTATATGAGCACCACTTTACTTCTCCCCTGGCAGACTTCAGTTACTGAAACCCTGATACAGACCAAACTTTGAACGTGGGTTCTTCGAGGTTAATCTCTTTCATACACAAGGCTTCTCTAATTTGCACTGGGGACTCAACTGCTAATGACTAGCCCTAGGAAGTGGAAGTACAAAGATGCTGTAAAGCTACCTTCGCCACCCTCTCACTTTGGGTCCTGGGCTTCAATAAACTCAGCTGCATCTGAGGATCTAACTAACTATACTGCATAGAAATGGTACCTCTTAGCTACGGAGACATTGCTGGATAGTATAAATATGGTTAATAAAAATGGAGAGAAGGGGAATTTTTAGTCAATAAAAAACACTCTATTATGCCCTAACCAAATTGTGTATCACCACGCAATCGCCAAGCAGCAATTTTTTTCTATAGTGAAAGCATTTTAAACATTCTAAGTGGTCACTTTGCCAATGTTAAGAATGGACCTCACCCAAGACAGGTGGTCATTGCTACAGCTCTGATCAAAGCTTTGGTGTGATTCCTATCCAACAAGAATTACAGAAAACAAAATCATGAGGTAAATGGCAATATTTTTTGCGTGATAGAACTCTCAGAGTGGCAGTCAGGGAGGACCACAAGGAAAGGATCATGACAACGCCTGATAAAATATGACTTGATCATTTCGATATTTCTGTCCATTTATGGGTGAAACATTTATACAGCTCACAGTGAAACTGTTTGTCGTTTTACTGCTTTTCTGTGCTTTTCAATGAATATAACTAACATAAAGCTTGTACGATGTCTTCAGCTGCTACCAGACTACAAATAAAAGAAGAAACAAGTCACTGCTTGCCATACTTACAGGATTATAAACATCATAGGGCAGCTCCTCCATTAGTGTTATTCAGCGTACCTCCATGGACTTCACTGTAACTATCCCAGTTTACACCAGCTCAGGACCTTGCTCCATGTTCCTATTTAGTAATAGGAATGGAGGAGACACAGGCAAGAAAAGGAGGCTCTAACCAATACCATTACTGACACCCTGGCCCAATATTCTTTTGCAAGTTCCACATATTACTTTGGGTATTTTCTACCATGCTTGTGATGGTAGCTACTGGGGAGCATTCTTTTTCCACTCTTGCTTACTTGAAAACAACACACACAATATTTGAAAGGTTAAAACAGTAAAAACTGTGCTTCCAGGACTATAAAGTTGAGAGTTCTACAGTTTTCATGACAATGGCTTGCTAGAATACAAACTTTTAAACATTATTATTCATTCATCGTTAAATGTACAGTATAACCTGTATATGCAAAAATAATGCAATTATGAATACTCACACAAAATTACTTTTTAAAGGTGAAACTAAGACTGAAGGCGCATATCATGGTTTCAATGCAAATGACCCTTCAAGAATATGAGACTTTAAAAAAAAAACTTCAGATGTTACTAAATCCAAAAATTGTAGCGTTAAAGTTGCATTTCTCAAACAGGTATCAGAGGGGTAGCCATGTTAGTCTGTATCCACAAAAACAATGAGGAGTCTGGTGGCACCTTCAAGACTAACAGATTTATTTTGGGCATAAGCTTTCATGGGTAAAACACCCACTTCTTCAGATGCAACCGATGAAGTGGGTTTTTTACCCATGACAGCTTATGCCCAAATAAATCTGTTAGTCTTTAAGGTGCCACCGGACTCCTCGTTGTTTTTCTCACACAGGGCACCCAAACTGCTTTATTTCTGACCTATTAGAGATGCCAGCCTAAGCCTACCATCGGGCCATCCGTGCAGGTGACATGATGAAAACATGCACCACCAAACATTGGTTTTATTAACATTTCATATGTACATATCTTCAACACTATGTCAGATGATATCACACTACATTAACTTTGGGTTTTTCATGCAATTGTTCTAGTAGCATGACCGTTGAGGCTTATGGGTCAGCTCCTGAGCTGGTGAAAATTGGAGTAGCTCTCATCTGGTTGTCTATATGGAGACAAAATAGCTCTGTGTCTAATGAAACTGAGATAATTTGATGTCACGTGGAATCATAGGACCCAATCCTGTGTACTATTGAGCAGCCCCTGTGCTAAGAGCCCTGAAGATTTGGGAATAACTGACTTAATATTATTTGTGTAATTAGGAGTTTGAAAAATTATTGTACAGTTCTATGTAAAGAAAGCTGTGAAGCAGGCCAACAACTATATGATTAAAATCAGTGCATTCTAGTTTGTCTGCTTACTAGTGGCATGGAGGTGTCCGTTATGGATGGATAAGGCTTTATATTTTATTGTTTTCCTTGGGGCATTGCTGGAGGAGCTGAATGATTTGTGGGCCTTATTTGAGAAGTGCAACATTCACTCTGCATTTTCCATGGTTTCAACTTTACGAGGGTTTTTAGCTCTAACAAACATGAAAGATGACATTTAGAGCTAGTCAGAAATTTTCCAACAGAGCATTTATCAATCAGGAAATGCTGCTTCATCAAAAGCGAAATGTTTTGAGAAAATGTGTCCATTTTGATGAAAGGTAATTTCAAAAGAAAAATTGGAAAAGAAGCGTTTCAATAAGGTCAAATCACTTTGTTTCTGATTGGAACATTTCAATCTTCTGTTTTAAAATGACTTTTCACTTCCTATTTTTATTTATATATTAAATACAAAAATCTTAAATAGATCAAATCAGAATGAAACGTTTTGATTTTATCAAAATGAAGCCTTTTAACTGACCCAACACTATATTTTCTGGATATTTGTTTTGTAAGAAATTTCAAATTTTGTTTTGTTTTGTTTTGTTCTGCTTCACTATGGGAAAAAATGTCAAAATCATGGATCTCCCACAAAATGAAAAATCTAGTTCCTGCCAAGATCTAGTGACATGTACCCAAATGACTGACATGTGCCCGTAACCTTAACTTTACCTGAACAGTGCTTTGGGAGGGGCGGGGTGCAATGCTTGTTTTTTAAATGGTCAAAACATGGGTGAGTTAAGGAATTCTGGGGGCTGGGCAGCCTGGGATGGTAGAGGTGACCCACTGGCACATGAATATCCTGTGGTTGATCAGACTGTGAGAGGTTTGGCAGGTGGACTACAGAAAGAAGTACTAGTACTTTCCTGTCTCCTCCTCCTGAGCCACTAATATGCTCCTCAGCACCCACTAAAATCATTGCCTGTCTGGTGGCAGAGGGTGTTAAAATGGCATGGGGATAAGCTGGAATGCGATAGAAGGAAGAGAGGGATTATGGAGGGTAGGCATGAGGGCACAGTGACAGCCCCCTCCCCAGGCCTATCCCTGCCTTGCCCCTTAAATCCCCTTCTGGTTGCACAGAGGAATCATAATTCCCAACAGCTTGCTCCCTCATCCCCAGCTTGCTTCCCGGTGCAGCACAAATGCACTGGTTCTTGCTGCTTTTGGACCATCTGCATTCATGAGGTGGGAAAGAACAGGATTTGCCAAGCAATTAGCATGGCTCCTCCAGCTCCAGACAAAGAAACAAGGGCTTCTAGATTTTACAATCAGTTCTGAAAGGGATAACGCTTGCTTTTAATGCAATGAGACAAGGCAACACGGAGCTTTGCACTTACCGTTACTGTTCCATTTTCTCTGGTGCTTTATGGCAGGTATCAGAAGCTATCAGCATTTATCTAGCATTTATCTCAGACATTCATGTACTACTAAATGTCAAAGGAAACTCTTATTTGTAAAGAACAATTACCTCTTTTGCTAATCAGTTCTCTCTTTAGGCCACTGAATTTTATATGCCAAATAAGAGTGATCTGCAGCTCTGAGGCTTATCTGAATCACCAGGAATGTATATTTACAATTACCTGTAGTTTCCCAAAGCCAAACTTATTATATAACAAATAAAAGAGTTCACAAACTAAGAGCCAGCACTTAAACAAACTGATAAAAGCCCATTTACACTAACAGTAACTTACAGATGGATTCGACCTAACATGTTTGTAGACAGCCACAGGGCAGCTCAGAGATTTGATTACATGCCTAGGGTCCATTATGGTTCCCATTGTTAAGGGTCATACAGAGATAACTGGATCTAGTGACATTCTAACAAGACTTGGAACTAGAGCTGGTCAAGATTTTTTTTTTATTAAATGTTTTTCCATCGGCGAATGCTGACTCATTTAAACTGAAATTTCCCATGGGAACATGTCCGTTTCCACAGCTTTGTTGTTTCAGAAAAAAAATTGGAAAAGAAGTTCTGAAAATGTTGAAATGTTTTGTTTGGAGATGTTTGGATCTGGGAGAGGAGAGGGCACTCCTAGTGGGGGCCACAACCAATTTTGCAGAGACTCTGTGGTACTATGTGTGCACACAGTAGCACTGGTGAATCAAAACATTTTGATTTTCTGTTCATAATTGACTTTTGTTTTTAAATTTATGGCATTTTACATTGAAAAATACTGGAAAAAATTAAAAGGTTGATGTAGAAACAGAATGTTTCAAATTTATTAAAACAAAATGTTACAATTGACACAAAAGAATTTTTTTAGGACTTTTGGTTTGCAAAAAATGTCAAGTTTTCGGTTTTTTTTTAATTTTTGAAGGGATGGGTAATCCATTTCCTCGCAGGTTCTACTGAGAACCTCTTGGTCAAAAATCTGGAAGGATTCTCACAAGTGTGTTACATTTTGAATGGTTGTATTTAATTAATTTGTTATCAAGCCCCATAGGTGCTGAGAACGAGAGAGGATGACCAGCCTTGCCTTCAAACCAGTCATTTGGCTTTGATACTATTAGAAGAGAGTCAATGAAGGATGTGCTACCAACATTTTAACAAGGGGCTTCTTAAACACTGTTCTGCCCCAGTCAGCAATATATATAACAACCGTCCTTCCATCTCACCCCTAAAATCCGTGAATTCCATACATTTCCTCCTACCAGATCCATCACTCTTTCCATCACTCCACCTCTAATCCACTAATCTTTCCACCCCTTTCCCCTAAACAGATTAGCCCTTCCAATTATTCTTCCACCCTCACTCCTGGTCCAGTACCTCTTGACTCACCATGTCTCCCTCTCTTCAGAGGCCCCTCTGGGTAGCTCTGCTAACTGGACCAGCAGCAGCATTAGTGGTAGCCGGGTCATGCTACAGTCTCTGAGTATAGGATGGCTGGTTGGGCCCTTCGGGCTGAGTTGTGTGCTCGGGAATGTTTCCTCTTGATGGGTGGGCATGCATCCCCTGACTGCTGGAAGTGCAGGGCAGCAGTTCTGCTCCAGTTGATGGGTGGGAGAACAGTTGCTCTAGGCTCGCTTCCCACACCAGCTCTTCAGTCTGTGCATGAAGCCCGTGTTAGGGAGAGAGGTAAGCTGCATTGGCTGCAGGACTCCCTCGCATTTCAGCAGCAGGTTGGCCTACCCGCTGCATGACTAGAGTGGGTAGTGAATGGAAGTTTGTGAGCAGGGCCAGCTTAAGGCATAGGCACTATGGGCCCGTGCCTATGTTTCCAGCTCCTGGAATCAGCTTTCTTTCTTTCTTTCTTTCTTTCTTTCTTTCTTTCTTTCTTTCTTTCTTTAAAGGGAGTTTCTAGCCCTCATGGTTGCAAAGAGAACTTAGAAAATAGGATGCAGGGGTAATGGATAGAGAGACATCTGCCTGAGCCTGCAGTCAGCCAAAATCAATAACTCTGAGAAGTCTGAACTCACACATCTCTGCGAGATGTTAACTCCAAGACCCCTCTGCTCGAGGTGGGGAGAGGGCTCTCAAATATCACCAAGCAGTGGCCTCTCTGTCTGTTAGAAGAAGATTGCAGCAAGTCCTTCCCATTTATCCATACACCATGGCTAGTGGAGCAAGCACTGGGGGGTTGTCCCTGATACCACCCTTCAGGGAAGGAGGCCACTATGCCTATGCTCTTCTTGATCGGGGAGAGGAGAGGGCCCTGCCAACAGCACTCCAAGTCGGGGGCCAGAGCCATTTTTGCAGGGACTATGTGGTACTATGTGTGCACATAGTAGCACTGGTGAAGCAAGCACAGAGTCGCCTTGCAGTAGCTGCCGCGGTTGCAGCAATAGTGAGCGTGGCTTAGAGACGACTGAACAAGTAAAACCGGCCTTAGCATTTTGGAGTGGGTTGCAAAGTGATTGTTTTCCACTTCTCTCACAAATGTAACCAAATTTGTTTCCATGGTAATCACCCCCCTCTGTGCAAAGGTCTGGTCTAGGGATTTTGGGGAGGATAAGTGAGATGATGCAGCCCAAAGTGAGCGGTCAGTTTACAAGGAAAAAGTGTGTGTGTGTGAATCTTTAGGTTCCTCCAACCATCTCTTGCAGAAGAGCCAAACTATAGAGATGGGTGAAAAATTTTCCATCTAAACTTTATGTTGAAGAAGAATCCTCTTTTGTAATGATTTTTTTGCAGAAAATGTTGAACAAAATGAAATTTTTAATTTTGTTCAAAATTTTCCAGTTTTTGGAAACCTGGAAAATTAAAAATGGAAATATTTTTGGTTTTCAAAACCCCAAAACTCAAATTCATTTAACGAAAACTTCCCTTCTATTGCTTTTTTCTTTTAAAAACAGAAAATTGTTTTCTAACTTATTTTAAAGGATTTGATGTGTTTTAACAGCTGAGGGACCAGTAATGCTGTGCCCTCAGGGAAGCCAGATGGCTTTTTTAAGCTGGGTGCATGGGATCTTGTCAGGGGGACACCTCAGCTTTGAGGAGGCACAGGAAACTTTAAAAAGGTTGTGCTGGTGGCCAGGAATGGCAGCTGATTTAAAATCACATCTGGAACGTTGTTTGGACTGCCAGGCACAACCCATATCACAAGGTGCTAAGGGAAGAATTAATGAGACAAGCCCCAAGGGGACCTTCGGAAAGAATACAAATTGACTACACAGGACCCCTACCACTGGATCACAGAAAAAAACGACTCATGGTGGTGGTAGTGGATGCTTTCAGCAGGTGGGTGGAAGCTTTCCCAAAAAAGTATCAAAACTGCCTGGGTAACTGCTGAAATACTGGTAAATGAGATATTCACTCACTGGGGGGTCCCAAAGGTGAGTGACTCAGACCAAATTGCTGCTTTCCAGTCACATCTGTTAGAGGAGCTATCAGCCCTCACTGGAATCACACAATTGTTCCATATTGCTTATCACCCACAGGCTGCAGGGCAGGTGGAACGCATGAACCGCACCATTAAAGTGAGCTAAGAAAGGGAGTGGAAATGGGAGAAAAAAACTGGTCAGCGTTACTGCCCTTTATCTTAATGAGAATAAAGGCCCGAGAATCAAAGGGCACAGGATTTTCTCCATATGAGGCTCTCAGAGCAAGGCCCATGGAGTGGTGGGAAAATCTATTTACCCCAGTACCTGGGGAAGTCACTACACAGCTTAACACAAGAATGGATTTTAACTCTAATCGACCATGTAAAACAGGTACAGCAGGCCGTGGCCTGCCAAGACGAGCAAGGAGCTGAAAGAGTCAAAGCATGGTATGACCTGCCCGGGGAGCGTGATCTACCCACTGTGGGAGATCTAGTGATGTACAAGCTTCCAGGTCAACACCATCCATTCCCAGCTCCTAAATGGAAGGGCCCCTATCTTGTCCTTGACCAATTAGGGCCCAGTCTGCTATTATTGGGTACAGAGAATGGAGGACGGGAGTGGGTTCACTACACGCAAATAAAAAGGTACAAACAGGAGATTGGGAAAGGGGATGTGTAAATTGTGTTATGTGTGTATTACAGGTTAATTCAAAAAGTCTGAGACTCAAGATTTTGAAGTACCTAGGTTCCAGAGGGGTCAAAAAAAACCCAGCTTTTGCATAAGCAAAGAAATTGCTATAGTCATCAAATCTTTTAGTTCATTATGAGAGCCAAAGAGTACTGTCGTGTGATGCCTCACCATACGGAGTGGGAGCACTACTAGCCCACTGAATGTCTGATGTGTCTCATCAGTTATGCATCAAGGTCACTGGCTGCAGCAGAAAAAAATTATTCCCAACTAGAATGAGAACAGCTAGCAGTGGGGGCGTAAAGAAGTTCCACTATTTCTTATATGGCAGGCAATTCGTTATACATTCAGACCAGGCAGCACAGTGGACATATTGTGATGTATTAGCATCACCAAGAATACTAGGTGTAGGTAACCCAGTACATACACTACATTTTTGCAATGGCCCTCACTGGTTATCAGGTTAGTCATAGCACAGGCAGGACCACTTTCTTGGGTGACTGAGTTACCAGATGGGAAGCCTAGTCGTAGACATCACAATCAGGTTTATCTGCAGTACCATGAGGAGTTACCTGTAGAGAATTCTCATTAGTATGTTGAGGTACCAGATGTTACAGAGTCATTAGACTTCCCAATTGCCACACCCAGAAATAGTGAATTGGCTGAGGACCCCTTGCCAATCAATACAGTGAACTTGGAAGTTAAGCCTGCAGTTACAGATGTAATATCAAAAAGCCCTTCTGCATCTGCTAGTCACCAAGGCCCACAGTGTTTCCACTGCACCATTCCAGAAGAGCTCCCAAACCTAGAAACAGACTGGAGTTGTAGTAGTAAGGCAATTATGCTAGAGAGGGTAGAATCATCCCTTGTAATTGCCTGAGGATTGTGGTAGGCTATCCCAACCTCTTAGTTAGGTGGTTTTGTTTTGTTGTTATAATGTTAACATTTTACATTCATTATTGCTAATAATTTAAAGGAGGAGGAGTCTAATGTTCTGCATATTTTTATTATGCTTATTGTCACCTGGTGGCCCATGTGAGAATAGCTATTTACTGTTAGAAACCCTAAGTCTGTACTGAGCATGCTCTAATGGGACAATCCCTGTGCAAATGTTGTTTTTTATATTGTGATTGTTTGGCAATAGTTCTCTAGCAACCACAAAATAATTTCTTGGACTTATAATACACCCAGTGGCTATAGAGGCTGCAGCTGGGGCAAGCTGCTTCCTGTTGCCAGTATATGTGGGTTTGGAGGGTCATTTCAGGCCAGTTATCAAGCCATAAAAAGGAAAAGTTTGTGTGGCCCAGGGGGACAAACTGGCAGCGAGGAAAGGAGGATCTTTGTTGGGCTACATGTGGGTAAAGAAAAGAGGGTGGGAACAATTTCAGACCCTGAAAGACTGGACCCACCTTATGGGTTTTGAATCCAGTGTGGATACAAAAACTAGAAGATGGGCCCATACCTGTAGATTCAGATTTGTGCTCCTCTCTGTTTGAAACATTAACGGTTATTTTTTATTCTAGCCAACTTATCTACTTTCAAGAGTTATAGAATTAAATGTTCCCTTCCACTTTCCTCTTACATTAAATACATGAAAACTATTACCAAAAATGTAGAGCTGAAATGAGAATCTAAAAAGAGGTCTCTCTTGGAAGAATTACCCACCCACATTGACTTGTATCTGTACCTTATCAACTGAAGGTATAGATACAAGTCAACTCAAATCCAAAGGGGAAAAAAACCTGTATTAAGCAGGACCGCCCAGAGGATTCAGGGGGCCTGGGGCAAAGCAATTTCAGGGGCCCCTTCCATAAAAAAAAAGTTGCAATACTATAGAATACTATGTTCTCGGGGGTCCCTGCAGGGCCCAGTGCCTGTGGCAAATTGCCCCACTTGCCCTCCCCCTCTGAGCAGCCCTGGTATTAAGGAGAAAATGAGAATCAGACTTGCATATTACTTTTGAGGACAACTAACGGTATAGGTGCACCAGGAAAATTCAGACTCTCTTAAAATCTATACCTTTTTTTAGCTTCAGTACAAATGCTTACTCGTATTATTCATTTTCCCCTATGTTTATAGGCTCCCAAGCATCCACCTTACAGGGCAGGAAGTTCACAGATTCACAAATCCCAGTGTAGCCATTTAGTCTTATTCTGACCATCTACAGACACTGTGGAAACATGTAATTTGGTTTGTCAGAATAATATCTAGCTCTTGTACAGTGCTTTTTATCCTTAGATATCAAAGCACTTTACAAATGAGATCAGTATCATTATTCCCATTGTACAGATTGAGGAAACTGAGGCAAGACGCTGCAGTGACTTGTCCAAGATCAATGGCAGAGCCAGGAATAGTATCCAGTTCTCCTCTGTCCTGGTCAGATGCTCTAGCCACAGGACCACACTGCCTCCAGAGGCTTTATTTCTGGAAATACCTATATCCAAACTTGAATTTGTGATGGAAAGGTGTTGCTCATCTCCAGGAACTTGCATGTCCTGAGTCCTACTGAAAATTTCAGTATCACAAGACTTATCCTTAATTGATTTTTTAAAATAGCCAAGTGATGCATTGGACTTGGTGCAAATCTCCCACCTTAAACTGAACTGTCCAGGGATAAGAAAAAAGAATTCATGACTTTGACTTTCCTGTTGGATTCTTTTCCCCACTAGTTTCAATGATCTTGATGAACACTAACTGGGAGTTTATCTTCAAAGCTGAGTTTAGCCCAATGAACCTCTTAAAGTATCTGTATACTCTCTTGGGCCAAGTTAAAGAGTTTATGAACTAGCAGGTTTAAACTGAAGGTAGCTCCACTGAAGTCAAAGAAGCAATGCTTTTTTTATGTCAGCTGAGGATCTGGCCTGTTCTTCAGAGACTGTAGGTTTGTTTTTGGCATGGCCTTCCTTTCTTGCCTTATTGGGAGAAACAGTGAAGTGAAGCCCAATTAGTAGGAAAGGAATACCAAGACTTCTTGGCACCAAATTGCATTAGTTGCTAATGTTTGAGATGTTGTTGCCTTCTTGGTTAAATTAACAGATGAAATAAACAGTTTAGGTAAATGAAAATCAATGACTTTACACAAGGTGAGTTAGAATACAAAAGATGTGAAGCTTTCTTGAAAGTGGCGTCA
This sequence comes from Trachemys scripta elegans, assembly GCF_013100865.1. Taxonomy (NCBI): domain Eukaryota; kingdom Metazoa; phylum Chordata; order Testudines; family Emydidae; genus Trachemys; species Trachemys scripta. The sequence goes on along the minus strand of NC_048301.1, from coordinate 108,173,303 downwards.
AGAGGGTGCATTTGTGAGGCAGGTAAATACTACTGTGGTCAATAGACTTTCCCACACTCACTCACTGAACCCCTCTTCCTCCTCTCTGCCCCACGAAGAGTCTAGTCATCCATTCACCTTTCCCCCTACCAGCAATAGAAAGAGGCTACTTGACATAAAAAAACTAGACAGAGTTCCACTACTTCAACTTGTCAGAGGCAGCCCAATGGATGACTCATGCTTCTCGGTCAGAAAATAAAGATTGCTCTGGTATTTTAAGCAGAGCAAACATTTCCCAAGATGACATAAGGGAAATCTTTTTCTCCCTGCTCTAATCAGATTTCCCAAAATTGAAGATGGAAAAATCTTCCCCACAAAGGAAACAATTTTTAAAAATCAGAAATGTAGTGGATGGGGAGAAATGTAGGTTACCTAACTCCATTTCCTGAATCTTAGCGGACAGGACCTACCTCTCAAGCTTCAAGTACTTATTTTTGTCTTTATCATTTTCCATCTTAAATATTGTATGTTCTTCCTAAAACCTAAGACCCAATCCAGCTGAGGTATACCATGTTATACCAGCTGACTACTTGTGTGTCCCACTCTATAAACTACAATTGTTTCTGGATTCTGAAGGTGCTGTATGCAAGGGAAACATATCTTCATCCTCCATTGCTGGCTTTGCCTTATTGTTTATCTTCAAATCCAGTTCAAAATTGCTTCCTTGGTTTTCCAAGCTCACATGAACTCATTCAAGTCTTCCTCTCTGATCTACTCCTTGATGAGCACTCTGCTTCTCCAACTTTAGCCACATCACACAACTCTCCAGAGTTAGAGGGGAAGGGAATACTTTTTCACTAGTTCTGATCCAACTCTCATACTTTCTTCTTGTCTTACTCCAAGCTGCTAATCATTTCAGATCAGATGTTCAGCTGGTGCAAATCACTGCCGCTCCATTGAAATCAATAGAGCTATGCTGATATACACTAGCAGCGTATCTGGCCCATATCTTGAAATCGAACCTTAAAACCATTACTTTAACTGTTGACTGAATTAAAGTGTGAGTGAAAATGAATTGAGCCTGAAGAAAATGTTTTCTTGAACTGAGACCAAAAACCACTGCATTGTATTATAAGTTATGTTGTTTATATCCTTCTTAGTTGTTGGGTTTATTTTCCACATTTCAAAATTTCAAGCTGGAGATGATTCCTTCTAAGTATTGTATTTGCGGAAGGAAAAGCCCATTGATTCTCTTAAGTGACCCTGACAAATGTATGATTTACAAAACCAGGAAGGGAATCGGATTTCCAATGTGACGCATATTACATGGTGAAATGCTACTCTGTGTCACATCACTTTGTTACATAATCTGATACTGCCCCAGAAGGAGGAATGCATGTCTGGGCACAATACTCATGTGACTCATTTAGGGCTAGATTTTCCTTTTACCCTTTGGCATAGGTCTCTGGGTAGAATAGTCATGCCAGGAGCAAAAGAGGGAAAAATGTCTCTCAAAGAGCACAATGCCCTTCCTGCTTCTGCAGGGAGAGGGGTGGGGTAGTAATTGGCTGCTGATCCATACCTGCATTGCCTCAGATGTGCCAGCTGGTGCTTTGTGGGATAGTGCCCATATTCTGCTCACTCTCTGCCCACTGTTTAATGGAGGGAGTAGCACCCACTTACTGCTGTGTGTCGAAATCCCAGGTCCAGGCAGGCCATGCAGGAAAACAGGGGTATGTGCATTATTGGGCAGCCACACAGACCAAGGGACAATGGAGCTGGTTTAAATCGATCAATATTTTTTATTAAAATGATGGTCAGTCCAACTCAGTTTTCAGGTAGCAACACACTGAAGTTTTTAAATACAGTAGTACAATACAAAAGATTATCAGGGAAATTCATGTGGGATTTTCCTCCAACCTCATGGCAAGCCCAAATTCAGCAGTTGGCAGTGAATATTTACATAGGTACATGGAGATACTAAAGTCCTGACCATATGCCATAAGTGCATAGGGCCAAAAAGGCAGGAACTCATGGTTCTGCCGTATGGTGAAAGAGACAAATCCTATAAGGGAGGGTGATGGTGGGTAATCCAAAGCCCTTGGGGAACAGAGCTGTGTTCTGCATACTTTCCATTCACGTTACCATAAAGGAGGAATTGAGAATGGTGTCATGGAGCTTCGTCCTATGACTACATGGATTCACAATGGAAACCTGCACATGGAGAATTGGATGTATAACAGCTGTAGAATATATCTGCTAGAACTCTATAATTTCCTCTACCCCAGTGCTGTCCATCTTTCCAGCTTGAGAACCATACTTACCATTTCCAAAAGGTCAAGAGATCACAAATAAGTCGTGTTAACATGTGGAACTATGATATTGTACGATTCATAACAAAACTCAAAGGTCAAATAAAGACCTTTGATCTTTTAGATCCTTTCTGTAAGAAAACAATATGATAAACCAATTGTTTCCAGTGTGACATCAGTGGAACTACATGGCTTTACACCAGGTGCGGATTTGACCCAATGTTTGGGCCTGATCCTTCCACTCTATCTGTTCAATCATCTTTATTTCAGGAGTCACCATGATATCTCGGCACCAAATTAAGAACATAAATTTCACATCATCCTAGTGGGACTACAGTACTGTCCCACCTTCAGAAGAGTTGTAGTCCATGAACTGTCCTTCTTTGGAGAAGAGAGATCAATGAAGAGCGGGGGAAAGTAGTCAATCAGAGTTTTGTCCATGTAAAGACTGCTGGGCCACATGTTTGATATAGTCCATTTTATAGGTGTGTGCATAGCCCCAAATTCTAAATGGCAAGGGTTCTCTCACAAAGTTTTCCCACCCCTTAAAATAAAATACTTGCTATAACATCTGATTTAGATATTCTAATTGTGCAGCTGTCACAGTAACACAGTTATTGGCAATGTCATCATTAAATCCATTTTGTTCTGCCTCCTTTCATTGTACTCCAAGACTCTTTGTCGGTCTGGAGTTCCCACTCACTTTATCCAAAGACAAAAATAAGAAACACTGAGTGTGGCAAAAGCAAATTTGATGTGTTGTCAGATTAAACTAATGATGGAGGAAGTCACAGTGTGTGGGTAGTGGCTCACTTGTAGTGTTTGTATTGAAAATGAAAGGTGTATTGTGTGAAAGCAAAAGCGCTGTAAAAGTTTGGCCTGTAATGACAGATTTATTTCTGCATCTAAGAAAAATAAACCTATAAATAGAGAAAAAACCTCAAACATATATTGAACGGTGAGAAAAACAAATATACATTTTTTTAAACTAATGTAACATGCTAGATAAGTGACGTTTGATGCCCCACTGCAATGTCTGGCTAAAAGCAGTGAACAAGAGTCTGTTAATGCTGACAGTTAATTAAGTGACTTTTTTAGCTCAAGTGGCTTGTGCCTTTGGTGCTGAAAGTCTCAAGTTCGGTCTCCTCCATCAATCTGTGCTGAGGAAGGTTTCAAAGCAACGGACCTCAGACACTTAGCAGAAGCTTCGCCTGGTAAGAGGAGTGTGGCTATGTGTGTGGTGTCCCGTTCTTCCCCTCTCTCCCCCCCCCCCCCCAGTGGCTAGTCGATAGACGATCAGAGTCTGCTATTGCTCCTAGCTAATGCACCTTTACTTTCAGCTCAAGGCTGTGTTATAACTTTACTAAGATTAAAGGTCCTGAGTTCTAACCCCATCTTTAAAGTACTTTACAAACATTAACTAATTCTTATAACCCCCTTGTAGGGTAGGTGAGTGAGCATCATTAGGCCCATTTTACACACAAGGAGACTTAGCTACTTGAATTGTTTAGCATAGCTGATTTCAATGGAGATACACCATTTTACATTGGCTGAGGATCAGTCCCAGAGAAAGTTGAAAGGACTTGCCCAAAGTCACATAGCAAATCAGTGGCAGAGCCAGGATTAGAACTCAGGAGTTACAAATTCCCAATATCTTGTTCTAATGCAATCCATCTACCTATTTAGCTGGTCTAGCTAGAGTTTAATTATTGCACTTATCGCCATGGCATCTGAACATTACAACCACACTCTTGGTCTCTCTTTTTCTCACAGTCTAGCTGGCACTATTACCTCCTAGGCCTTCGTGCTGTGCGATAAATCTCTTATTCAGTTGTTTCTTTTATGGACTGTTGTATCATGTTCCATTTGTGAAAATTTCAGATGAAGCAGTCTATAAAAGATTACTGGCACACCTCCCTACTATCACAGATTGCAATTCTAACAGCAAAGCCAAATCTAGAAGCAGGCGTGGTAGATTTTGATAAGGCGTGTTTCACCCTACAAGGAGTTTTATTCCTAATTCTGTTTTGATTGTATGTTGCTAGGCACCATAGAACTGCAATGATGTAGAGTAGTGGTTCTCAACTTGTGACCTTTTGGTTCTCCAATAAAAACTTCTTGGTGGTGCTACTTCTGTCATTCTTCAAGGAGTGATACTTCCTGTTGTTTGTAATGCAATTCAAGCCATTTTTAGGGATTCCAGAGGCTTTCTTAACCAAATACAAAACAACAACAACACCTTAAGTACTTCTGCACCCCACATGGCTGCTTCATATCTCCCTTTGCCAAGTTTTATCTTCATATAAATTCAACAGTGGTCAAATGTGTGGAGAAGACAGGACACCAACATCTGATGGGGTAGCAAAACAACAGGAGGATGAAACAAATTACATAGTACTGCAGAACCTAAACAGAAGGAGATTTTGTTCTAATAAATATAAAGTCCTTTGCCCAAGGAGCAGAATTATACTGCACTAATACAAAATGGTGGGCATCCTCACCTTTTGAACTAAAGTGAATTGATTTTGACTTTGTCTTCTCAAATCTGTCCTTAGTACAGAATGATCTTAGCTGCCATCTTCAGATCCAGACCCAGATTTCAACTTTCCTAAAGTTTGTTGGGATGGTGGTTCTGCAATTTTGGTTTGGTGCATCATAGAAACTGGACTCGGTTATGGAATTTAGATCCATATCAGGTCTTCCCCAAAATCTGGATTTGGGCATGAGTCAATCTCTAACCAAGAAACATAGCTGTTGCAGAGAGAATGTGGAGTGTACAGTGGGGAGTTGCCCATGAGAGGATCTCTATCATCAGATCTGGCCCACTATATGAAAAAGTAAGAGAACTAAAGATTGAGTGATCTAATTAGTAATCACTAACCATTAATACTGCACGTATGGCAAGTGAGTTGTAGGCAAGCTATATTCATGATCCTGCTTGCAGTATTTGTTACTATACTAAATATAAGCGAAAGAAAAAAGGCTGTGAGATATCATTAGTATTGTGCCTTATAAAGAGATGGTGCCATTGTTACATGGCACGAGAAGGGGTATATAATGCCTCAGGTATAGAGTGAAGAGTTAGAGAAAGAGAAACTGAAAGACTTGATTACAGAGTACTAGAATACAGAATACTTGGTAGTTGCCATTTCAGCGTGGCATAAACTTCTGTTCCTCCTATATGAAAGAGTTGTCTTTGATGAGGAAACAAAACAAAAATCACCCATTTTTTGAATGAGAGATCCTGAATTTCACAGGACAACAGTATGAGTTTGACTCCTTCAGATGTCAGCAGTATCTCACTAGACATTTTGACAATAAATGTCTGCCCTTAGAGAAGGGACCTTTTTCAATGAGATCTTATGCATCAAAACATATGAGCCAAATTCTCCTCTATTACAGCAGCTTTGACATCAGAGGGATCACATTGGTTTTGCTGAGTTTGGACCTCTTGGGGTTCTATAAAAAATACTGCATCTTGTAAAATTGCTAGATATGGAAGTTGTGGAAATTGCTATTTACAATTTTGAAAACTGAGTTGCCCCAATTTGGTATAAATTGCTGACTTTTACTGGTCAGAGAACAAATGAATCAACATTTAAGTCAGTAATCTAGGAACTCATATTTTTATTCTGGGTAAGACAGCACTTGTCTTTCTCTGTCTTCTTCAGACTACAGAAAATACAAAACCACTAAATCATAACTGATGGGAAAACAAATACGCCAATACTAAGTGCTCAGAAAACTGATTCCCACAAGCAGATGGGCCCCACCTTTCAGTGCAGTGAACAAGTAAAGGACAATTTATCTTCAGATGCAATAGGCATCTTTTGTAGGGAAAGTTTGCCAAAGGCTGGATAATTTCACACAGCTGCTCAGTAAGAAGCCAGAAGTGATTAGACACCAAGTCTCAAAACACCACCTTTAATACTCACCTCAGGTTATCAGACAGCAGTGCTTTTCTTAATTGGTTTAGCCTTTTGAGACGCAGATTGTTATCACCTCTGTAAGGTCATAAAATATGAGTCACCCAGAGTCAACAGACTATATAAAATAAATGGCAATGCTATAACTATATCCTGTATGGTATGTACTCTCGGGTATGACAGTCTGGTGGGTTCTCTTTACTTAATAACAACAGTTGAAGATTTTGGATCTTTCTACACCGCAGATAAAACCATGTCAGCCTGATTTTAAGTATTTATGGGGTTTAAAGTGTTTCCACACATAGTTTAGACACTGCTTGCTCAGTCAGTGTGGACTAGGTATGGCCATTTTAAAACCCACCAGCCAGAACCTCACCTGGTATAAAATGTCATAACTCTATTGACTTCAGTTCAGTTACAACAATTTACACAAGTTGAGGATGTGAACCTTACACCTTGCCATATCTCAATTATTAGCCAAACCAAAACCCTGGATCAGACCATCAGATCCGAACTTCACAATTAGCCTGAACTTTAAATCTACGTGAATTATTAGCATTATTTTTTTTCATTAGCTTTGGCTCAGATGGTTCCCCATCATGGGTTTCATCTGAAGTTTCTGATTCAAACCCAGTATGGGGAAAGCTATAATATATATATACACACTAGTTGGTAATGGGTACTCTAGAAAATCCTAAATTAGACTGGGAAGACAAGAGTGGAGTGCTGCCTGTGCAGCATGGGCTCCTTTTTTCTCTGGCCCAGAAGACTCTCCATAGAGGTTCCACAAAAGTGGAAATAGTGGAGAGGTGTGTGACGCGGGCAGAGCAGGTGCCAGCTCATGCCAAGGCCCCTTGGCCTCACTGAACACTGGCAAATGCATAGCCAGAAACCAGTTTAGGTTGCTTGTGTGGTTAGTATTGTTAAAATAGATATTAGAGTTCTAAGAATGTAATTAGTGTTTAGACTTTATGAAATGCTTGTAGGATGCGGCATGCATTAATTGTACTTATAATTAAGGTTGCGAGTTTGTCACGGATTCCGCGACTTGCTGTGACTTCCTTGACATCTGCAGCGGCTGGTGTGGTTGGCTCCCAGCCAATGGGGGCTGCGGAGCTGGCAGCGGGTGGAGCTAGGAGCTTAGGGAGGGACATGTCACCACTGCCAAAAAGCCAGGTAGGGAGCCTGCCAACCCTACCAATTCCCCCCTCCTCCAGCACGAGCGGGGGTCCCAGGCTACTCCCACCTAAGCACCCACACTGCCCCCCTGGTCTTCCGCCCCCCCGAGCACCCACAGTTCTCCACGAGCACCTGCAGCACTCCAAGGATTTAGTCAGGGTTATAGTACAAGTCATGGACAGGTCACTGGCCATGAATTTTTGTTTACTGCCCGTGACCTGACAATTATTTTTACTAAAAATACCTGTGATTAAAACATTGGCTTACTTATAATATCTGTATACCATGTTATAAGGTAATATTTAAGTGTTTGTTCTTTAACTATAAAAGTGTTTGTTAAATCTGTACAAAACCCCAGTCAAGAGAGAAACATTACCAAGTATGAAATACTACTTTACTGCAAGAGGTGTCATCTCTTCCCCAACAAAAGAAGGCCAATAGACACCGGACAAAGTATTGTGGAACATCAGTGAACAAAAGACTTTGTTGATTGCTTCCCCTGCACCCATGAAGAGGGTATGTGCACAAGCCCTATCACATCACACCGGAACACTGGGGGAAGGGCTAAAAATCCCTGCCAAAGAGGAATTGTTATCATTATGCTGCTTAGAATTTGGACAGGGAAATATCTCTAAGCATAAGCAAGGGATCACCAAGCTGCTTAGCTTCGATTAGCTCTAAAGGACATATAGACCTTGCTTATTATATCAGCATCTATTACCTTTTAAAACCTAAGACTGTAACTCATTTGTGTGTGTATCTTTACCTGCTTTAACCTTGTAAACAAGTCATTTCTTTTTCCTAGTTAATAAAACTTTAGTTAGTTTATTACAGGATTAGCTACAAGCATTGTCTCTGGTGAGAGGACTAAGATACCATTGACCTGGGTAACTGACTGGTCCATTGCAACTGGGAATAACCTGAATATTGTTGTGATTTTTGCTGTAAGGGACCACCTATCACAAAGGCAGGCTTGCCTCAGTAGCAAGATAGGGAAGTACCCCAGGGGACTGTCTGTGACTCCATGCTAAGGCTGTTATAGTGCTTTAGGAGTTCACACTTGTTACCTGGTTGGTGAAATCTAATTATAGACATACAACCAGTTTGGGGTTTGTGCCCTGTCCTTTGACAGTCTGCCCTGTCACAACCTACTCCAGACAGCTTGACAAGGTGACAGGCTGAGGAGAAGAAGGGGCTGAGCTCTGGATTAGCTCCTCCAAAACATACATAGGAAACCAACAGAAGTGCATTAATATCGGTATTACCTTAAGCTGTCCTGCCTCTCTGCACTATGGAATCCTCTATGGGGACACTACAGGAGCAGCCACACTATCCATAGGTTGGCGTCTATGTGTGGGGCCAGACGTCAGAGCAGGGGCAAATGTCAATTGCATGGATGCCTCTTGCCTTTCTGAGGTTACCCTGAGTTCTGCAGCAGAAGAGGCTGGTCTACTTCAATGTAAGAATTCCTTGGAAACGCCACTAATTGAACCTAACAACGTTTCCTCCTTGTTACATAGTTATTGACTTGGTGGGAAGAATGATGCCCTAAACAACGACTGGGAGACAAAGTCTGCAATTCAGTATGCTCAGACCTAAAGCTTGGCTACCACAGGGGTCTACTTTTGCTTCCCTGGCCATTGATAATTTAGCGCACAGCCTCAATTAACATTAAATATTTATTTTTATTAATAAACTACACCTATTTTGGGTCTCTCTAAAATAAAAAATATGAACAAATCAAACTAATTTCCAGTTGCTTTGCAGGCAAGTGAAAAAAGAAAGGAAAACCCAGCCCTCTGTGCGAGATGCGATAATAGAGGAGGAAGCTGGTGTCTGGAAGCTGACGGGGCCATCTGGCTATTGTGTATCTATAAGGCTTATTAGGCTGGTATCTTTTATTTCATTTCTGAAGTCAAAGTCCATTCCCCCCACAGATGGTAACCACAAGTACTTAAGCCTCCTTTAGTAAGGAAGTGCAGTTAAATATTTCTTTTATGAGTAATAGGAATTCAGAGCAGTGATAACCATTGTAAAAATCTGGAAGGTCTTGTTTAATTATTGCATCAAATATTTGCTCACATTTATTTTCAATAGAAAAGGGGATTTCCAGACATAGAGTCTTGTAGTAATAAAAAAAAAAAAGGTTAGGTTTAAAAGATCTGTTTATTAGAGCACTGGAGAAGGAACTGAATAGATTCTAGCTGTGCATTTGACGAGACATAAATGACAGCTCTGCCTCAATGCTTAGACAGCTTAGACTGCAAAATCCAGCTCAGACTGCCACAGAAGCCAATGGATATCTAAGATAAAAATTATGTTAAGGTTAAGAGTATATATCACTAATTTAAGGATAAAAGCTAATTATCCCAAAACCAAGTATTACAAACCCAGGAAACCTAGAGGTTTACACTTAAAAGAAATTCAAACATATTAAAGTATGAAAAGACAAGCTATGGCAGCCAAACAACCTTAACTCTACCCTGTAGTAACCCTACACAATAACCATACAGTTGTGATTACAGCATTTAGTGCCTGTGTTTATGTTTTATGTATTTTCCTTTGCAATGTTTTCTCTCTCTCTCTCTCTCACACACACACACCCCCCCTCAGAGCTGGTCAAAAACTGGAAAAACAATTTTATGGAAAAAATTGAAATTTTGAAGTTGTGTTCATTGTGCAGCAAAACTCAACACTTTTTCTTTTTTATTAAAAATTTTCACAAAATCTTTAATACATTTCAAATGTTCAAAGTTATGAATGATGAATATCTCTGTTGATTTTAATGGGGCTACACATAGTAGTAAAGCTAACCATCCAGATAAGTGCTTGCAGGATTGAGGCCAAGGAGAGAGAGAGAGCCAGATCACATCAGCACTTCCATTGAGCTAGACTGAATTCTAAGCAATAGCCAGGAGGTGAACTTCCCTGTTATCTCCCCTCCCAAGTTTGTCATCTCCAGGCATCCCCTTATGCACGCACATTTCTTCTACATCTTTCCTGTCTCTCTCTTTTTGCCTGAGCTCTAATAAGAATCAAGCTGCACACAACCATGCTATAATCAGAAATACAAGTTTATAAATAATGTTTTTAGTTCAATCCCATGTGCTGGGCCTGTAATTTTCCAGCAGCTAGGCTGCAAGCATGAAATATACAGAGATAGAAGCTGTCTATTTCTGTCTTTTGTGCACTTTCTCCCCCACCCCAAGTATGTTTTGTTTTAGCTTATCTTTTTTAAAAAAAAAATCAGGATTGGGCTACAAAAGCAATAGAAGAGCATCTGAACAGACTGTTTTCCTCAATAAGAACTTTTAATACCAATTTAAACTGTTAAATATGGAATTGTCTATTTAAAAGACTTTATACAACTAAAGGAAGAAGGAAGAGTGGAAAAAGTCAAAGAGGAAGTCTTCCTTTGTAAGTTTCAAAGGCTTTAACTGTTTCCCATTCTGTCACTATGTGTTTAATAAAAGGGTAGGGTTTTTTTTAATAGGTTAGTATAATTGGCAGGAGTCACAGACAACTTGACACAAAATCACAGACCACTCTTAACTGTTTAATATTGTAACAGTAAACTAGGACTTTCCTAGAGCTGGCAGTAAAACTGGATATATTTTCATGAACATTTCATGGGGTATTTTGGTAATGATGCATTTGCTGATAAATTTTGAATGTTGAAAAATTTCCAAGAAATTTTCATCATAATTTTGAATTGTGACAAAAAAAGGGAAAACATTTTCATAAAAATGTTGACTTCTTTGTGAAAATTGTGAATTTTGAAGATTTGCTACATACCCTAATCATAACCCTTTGGGACTGAGGCAGGTCCCTTATCAACACAACAGTGCTATTTCCCCAACAGGTCCTCTCTCCCCTGCTGACCACACATATGTCTTCTTCCCAGCGGGGGAATGTATCCCTGTTGCTGCCATCACAGCTGCTGGTTGGGGCCAGAGGAGAGGTGAATGAGCAAATGTGAGGCAGCCAGTGTTTGACACCTTTCCAATTCACTACCTGCCCAGCTCTGAGAGATGCTAGAACTAAGGAAATCATTAGGTAGCTGTGAGAGTAGATGGGGATAGCAAATCTTGGCAGCCTGCTTAGCAGCCAATCTAGCCCCAGTAGCCAGTGACATCATATAGGTCTATTCCTTGGCACAATCCCAGAAAGATAAATGTGCTGTGTTTGAGACCTCACTGAGACCCATTCTCTGACTTCAGCCCAGAAAGCAGCTAGATGTGCTAATCCAGTAACTTCAGAAGGTTGTTTATTTCTATGGCAACAGCCTGGCATTCAAAAGCTGCTACACCAGTGAACTGAGCGAGCTAGATTTGCTGAGCCAGTGAGTTGACAATGGCCCACGCTTTGACGTCAGCTTAACAAGGCAAAGGGCTGAACCAGTAATCTTCACAAAAGTCTCTTCTTTGAAATCACATCAGCAAGTCTGAGGTGCTCAGTAGGTAACCTCAGAGAATCACCTCCCTAGACACCAGCCCAGACTGCTAGATAGAGGTGCAGAGCCAGTGAAATCACGGAGGCTTGAGTCTTCACATCAGCCCAACAAGCTAGAAATGCTGATCCAGTGCCCTCATGAAAGTGTGTGACTTTGACTTCAGCCAAGCATACTAAAACTGCTGAACAAGTGTCCTCAAAGAGGTCTGAACCTTAACATCAGCCCAGCAAACTACAGATGTTGATCCAGAGACCTCACAGGAATTTGTGTATTTATTTATTTAGATTTAAAATAATAAATATGTCTATCCAAGGCTCTAGGTGCCCTACTGGTTTATTGTATTTATATAGCAAAGAGAATTAAATTAGATCTCAGCCTCATTAAAATCCGTTTCAGAGGGACTTGACCATCATTTAGGAAGCATTTTTCCAACAGTAGCTGGAACAGAATTGGCACCTAATGGGAGAAGAGTTACTCAAACTAGGAGTCTCTTATCTACATCCTTTCTTGTAGAGGAAGAGCTGTGACCCTGCTCGTTCCCTCTGCCCTCTCCTGGAGGGCAGAGTGGCAAAGAGGTAAAATCTGCCATCTCCATTTCTCTCCCCTCCAGAAGAAAAGAGAAACCTACCACCCACTTCCCTGGGGAAAACAAAAGTTGTCCCTTGTCAAAACTCAACACTGTGCATGTAAACATACAACTAACTTGTCTGGTTAGCTTTGGAGTTTTTAGGGATTTAGGCTCCTTACAGATACATTTATTTTCTTGTAACTATTCTCTTTCCCATGCCATGATCCACCACATACAGTGATGGCATGTCACTTCACTACATGAAGTTCATACTCAAAGAACACAGGCGGTAGATTTTATCCAGTGAATCCTGAATCTATCCCAATAACCTGTGCATGTCTTTTCACATCTAATCTTGATGTAAAGACAGCAGGTGGTGGAGAATTTACTGTTACCTTTGGTAATCTGTTTCAAAGGTTAATTACCCCCATTTAAAAATGTGCATCTTATTTCCAGTTTAAATTTACTCATGTCAGCTTCTGCTAGATTACACAGCTCACTGCTTGATTTGGCTGCTCAGTTAAAGATATTTGTATCTCCTTCCTGTGTGAAAGGATATCAAGTAATCTTTTACCCTTCTCTTCAATAAACTAGGTAGCTTGAGCTCCTTTAGTCACTCACTGTAAGGCATGTTTTCCAGACTGCAAATTAATTTTTGTAGCTCCTCTCTGAACTTCCTTCAATATTTAAGCATCCTTTTTAAAGTGTGGACATCAAAACTGAACAAATTATTACAGTACCTATCTTACCAGTGTCGTATACACAGGTAATATCACCTTCCTACTCCTATTTAATAATTCCCTATTAATATATCCAAGTATACTGTTTGCTCTTCCTGCCACAGCATGATATTGGGAGTTCCTGTTCAGTTGTTTATCTAAAATGACCCCTAAGACATTTTCAGAGTCACCACTTTTCAGAATATAGTACCCCGCTTGGTAAGTATGACTTGCATTCTCTGTTTCTAGATGGATGGTCCTGACCTTGTATTTGTTGGTGTTAGCATTAGTGGCATTCCCCTTTCCAAATACGAGTAGTAGCTGCTCCCACTGGTAATACCTTAATCAATGGTAAAAAAGATAAAAAGAAACTTTTTAAGGGTCCCCACTGTATAAGTGATATTTTAGCGGACACATGAATCAGAGTATTAACAGCAGAAAATGTAAGGCTGTCATTAGACACCCAGAGAGTGTCCTTTCTGCTCACAGATGTAGCTGGAACAATTTGGGCATAATTTATACGTTTTTAAGCTTATTAAGAATGGTATTACATACTTGTTAATAAACATCTATATGTACCTTGAGCAAGAAACAAGAAGGGTAGTGAAGCAATATGCTACTCATCAGCTAACCATGGTCATTCGAGAAGGGCAGGTATTCAAAAGTTTAGAATCTTACAGCGTCTGAACTTTAGCAATGCTTCATGAGTCTGCAAAACTGGGCTGGAAAGCTCCCAAAACATTCTTTCTTGAGAGATTTCTGGTGCATTGTGGTACTAATCAAGCTGGAAGAGCCTCTTATAACCCATTTACCTCTCATCCCAGATAGAATCAGGAATTACATACAGATATATGAAAAGAAGCAAAACTTTTAATAAAAAATTAATCTAACTCTTTTGAATCTCAAAAATGGTTCATCTCCAGCAAAGGCTCAGCTCAGTCTGAACCATTTTGTCTGGACTCTGTATACAATACACACTTTATGAAACCATCTTAGAGGCACGAGTGAGCACAATGGCTTGTTGGCAGCTCTGAATGTGGAGTATAAAAGGCTTCAGTGTGATGAATTCCAGCCTCCCAGATCTGCAGACACTGAGGAAAGATTGGTACATCACGTAGTGTTTCTTCAAAATGAGTTCTGATCCATTACTGGGTCATGACCTCATACAGCTTCATTGTCCTGTACATAATGTGCAGTATATCTGCATCTAAAATTACAGTGCCCAGAAGTAGTTGTGAAACCTGATCCTACTGAGCAGAAAGCTCATGAGGAAAACATACACGAGGTTTTTATTTTTACTTGTGCAGTTTTATTTTAAAAAGATAAATTTGATTACACCACCCGGAAAATGCAGCTAGGCCTGTGTGAATAGTTCCTGCATATGCTGGCTGCAGCTGGAAGTCTTTTCTATATCACTTTGATGGCTCACTATCCGCAGAAAAGGACTTTCCTCTGCTAATGTTTGCTCAGGTCTGTAGATAAACAAAATTTAACTGCATACATGTCTGTGGGTGGGTCTGCACATTAAATTTGCTGTTATCAAATCACACAAGGTGTTTCTTAAAATAGCAGCAAGGATGTTGCCCACATTTGGACTCACACATTTCTATGGGCTGTGTTTCTCTTTCACCCTTGTGTTGATCATGGCATCTTACAGTAGCATTACCCTGGTGACAAAGATGTGACAAAAACACACGCTAAATCGTACAGTGGGCAACACGAGGGATTTCTCTTTTCACTTTATAGTTTTATTAGCAACTAAGGCGGCAAAAAAAATCTTCCATCAACACATTTTTTCAATGGAAAAATGGCTTTTTTGATTAAATGGACATTTGGGGGCTTGGGCGGTTTCAAGAAAAATCATTTTTGCCAAAAAAAAAAATAGCGAAAAATAAAATTTCTAACCAGCTCTGCTAGAATCCCCTTACATGACATTTGTTGCCTAACTGGTGGAAGCATGATTTTTCATCAAGTTTTGCTAATGATGCAAATGTCTTCTTACAGCACTTGTTCAGGGCACCACCTTGTTCTCTATTTTAAAATGTGCTGCTTCAGATGGAAAAGTCCTATAGACATGAAGAGAAAATGAGAACCTTTCTACGGAGTTTGCAAAGCAATCTATAAACCTCACCTCCCTGCGATGACTACAAGATACAGATTTCTGTGAAGGCTCTGGTTTAGCGGTTCCAACTACTGTTGTGAAGGCCAAAACCACAGTGGGTATGTCTACCCAGCTCGCGGCAGCCCACGGCAATGAGCCTCCAAGCCTGGGTCAATAGAATTGTGCTTGTAGGGCTCACGCTACCATGCTAAAAATAGCTGTGTATGCAGTGCTTCTAAGTTGTTGTTCGGGCTGGAGCACGGGCTCTGAAGCCTAGGAAGCGAGGTGGGCTTCAGAGCCTGAGCTGCGTCTTAAAAGTGCTCTCTACACAGCTCTTTGTAGTGTGGTAGCGCAAGCCACACAAGTCAGTCTCTGTTGACTCGGGCTCAGAGACTCACTGTCACAGCCAATGTAGATGTACCCAGTGAGGTTGCTGCACCATTAGCATTGTGAGGGTTACTGGTTCTGCAACTCTGTTTAGCTGGGGGGTTATCAAGGGTTAGGCCTCTGTGACATATCTGGCTCAGCTCTTGCTGGTCTAACCTAAGGGCATAGGCCTTTGTGAAGACACTGGTCAACACTTCTGGACTGCTTCGTGCATCCTTATTTTTATTTCCTCTTCATTTTCTTTACTAAAAAAACTGTGGCTTTCCATGGTCTCATTTATTTTCCAAGACAGATTGAATTTTTCAGCTGAGTTTTTCTCATCTGATTGCTATTCATTTCTATCCCGCCTTATTTACGCTTTCTGCTTCACTTTTAGGGCCTGACTGACTCTCTTTGGTATGGCTGTGTTTATTTTAGATGTTTTATTATAAGTTTCACTGTCGTACACTCTGTTTTCTGTATATCCTTACTAGGGTTGTCAATTAATCGCAGTTAACTCACACGATTAACTAAAAAAAATTAACTGTGATTAATCGCACTGTTAAACAATACAATACCAATTGAAATTTATTAAATAGTTTTGGATGTTTTTCTACATTTTCAAATATATTGATTTCTATTACAACACAGAATACAAAGTGGGTACAGTACTCACTTTATATTATTATTTTGATTACAAATATTTGCACAGTAAAAATGATAAACAAAAGCAATAGTATTTTTCAATTCACCTCAGACAAGTACTGTAGTGCAATCTCTTTGCTGTGAAAGTGTAACCTACAAATGTAGATTTTTTTTGGTTACATAACTGCACTCAAAAACAAAACAATGTAAAACTTTAGAGCCTACAAGTCCACTCAGTCCTACTTCTTGTTCAGCCACTTGCTAAGACAAACAAGTTTGTTTACATTTAAGGGAGATACTGGTGACTGCTTCTTAATTACAACGTCACCTGAAAGTGAGAACAGGCATTCACATGGTACTTTTGTAGCCAGAGTCGCAAGGTATTTACGAGCCATATATGCTAAACATTCATATGCCTCCTTCATGCTTCAGCCACCATTCCAGAGGCCATGCTTCCATGCTGATGATGCTTGTTAAAAAAATAATGCCTTAATTAAATTTGTGACTGAACTCCTTGGGGGAGAATTGTACGTCTCCAGCTCTGTTATACCCGCATTCTGCCATATATTTCATGTTATAGCAATCTCGGATGATGACCCAGCACATGTTCGTTTTAAGAACACTTTCACAGCAGATTTGACAAAACGCAAAGACGGTACCAATGTGAGATTTCTAAGGATAGTTACAGCACTCAACCCAAGGTTTAAGAATCTGAAGTGCCTTCCAAAATCTGAGAGGAACAAGGTGTGGAAAATGCTTTCAGAAGTCTTAAAAGAGCAACACTGCAATGTGGAAACTACAGAACCCGAACCACCAAAAAAAAAAATCGACCTTCTGCTGGTGACTCAGATGGTGAAAATGAACATGCGTTGGTCCACACTGCTTTGGATTTGCCTAAGCAATAAGGTGGTATGGGGAGCTCTGCATAGGTTGGAAGTGGGCAGAATTGTAGGTAAACTGTGGAGCTGCAGCAACACTCCCTAGATAGCTGCTGTTCCAGCCAATGGGTCAAAATAATGGCTATAGTTCCTCTGCCCTGCCAATATGGCTATCTGCATCTGTAAAAGGATACCATTATGCTACCCTTCTACTTTCTTTTGGAACCTAGTTCTTGGGGACAGTAAATGCAATTCCATGGAAAGTCTAGCAATGAAGTTAAAATTTTTCTTGTGAATCCTTTTGTTAAGCATGACATTTTGGATGCTCTAAATGTTGTCCTGGATACTCTATTGTAGAATAACCAATCAATTTAATCATTGGTTTTTCAGCATAAATATTTTCAGCTACAAGAATTATTAAAGAGCCTAATTCTTTGTTGGGCTACAGAAAAGAGCATATTATGTTAAAAAGCATTGAAATGTTGCTCTGCCAGGGAGAGGCATAGTTATAGTCTCACATTAGAAAGTCACATTTGCGATAGACAATAATTTGGTAAAAGTTGGGCTGCCCTGTTCAAGCATTAGAGATCCATCAAAATTCAGGAGCAAAGCATGAAAAACTCCCAAACACTAGAATTCTGACTTTTGTATAAAATGGGAAGGTTGTCTAATGGGATAGGGGTAATGAAAAGCAGAGTTGGGAGACAGCACGAACTAGTGGTTAGGTTGCTGACCTGGGATTCAGGACAGCTTGGCTCTTTTGCTGCTGACCTGCTCTGTGACCCTGAGCAAGTCATATAACTTCTGTATCCCTGGTGTCTTGTTGTATTTAGGTTGTAAGCTTTTCAGGGCAGGGATTGTCTTTCACTATGTGTATTGTGATAGACCCAGGCCAGTTGGGTACAGCAGAGTAGCAGAAGGCAGATATACTCACCACTGGATTAACAGTTTTCTGTTCCCTGAATGACCAGAGCAGGGGCTGCTCCAGGCTAATGAGAACACCTGACTCCAATTAACCTGCAAAGAGTCAGATGAGGCCATTAAGCTAATGTGACCACCTGACTCTAATTAAAGCCCTGCGGATACTATAAAAAGGGCTCACTCCAGTCAGGCAGAGGAGAGCCAGGGGAGAGGAAGTGTGGCAGGTTAATGAGGACACCCTCAAGTTATTGATAAGGGAACCCTAAGGTAAGGGAGAAGCAGGAGAGCTGTGGGGAAGTGGCCCAGGGAAATGTAGCAACTCTGGCAGTGAAAGGTTGGCTGCCAACAGCTGCTACCATTAGGGTCCCTGGGCCAGAACCCGGAGTGGAGGGTGGGCCTGGGTTCCCCCCAACCCACCACTACAGGAACACCTCCAGGGAAGGGAAGTCAGGCCCCTGTCAAGCAGGGCTGGCTCCAGGCACCCGCTTACCAAGCAGGTGCTTGGGGCGGCACGTCCAGCTGTTCGGTGGCAATTCGGCGGAGGGTCCCTCACTCCTGCTCGGAGCGAAGGACCTCCCGCCGAATTGCCACCGCAGATTGCGATCGCGGCTTTTTTGTTTTGTTTTGTTTTTTGTTTGGCAGCTTGGGGCGGCCAAAACCCTGGAGCCGGCCCTGCTGTCAGGACAGGACGCTAAACTGTTCTGAAACAAGCCCCTAGGGACAACAGAGACTGGGAGTTCTCTCACCAACCTCCTTGCTGGCTTATGATGAAAAGAGCTCAGTAGACTGTAAACCTGGCCCTAGAGAGAGAAGGGCTACATGGAGGGACACAGTGAGCCACTGAGGCTAGCATATACCGCCTAGAAATGCAGGACCCACGGGGAGCAAGGTCAGAGCTCTGCCACAGTATGTACAGTACCCAGCACAATGGAGGCCCAGCACAATGGGACCTCTAGGTGCTGCCATAAAAATTCCATTTTTTTAAATTTCTGATCTGATCTGAATTCTGTTCTATTCTGGTTTTTATTTCAAACCCATCACCCTGGTATATGAGAGCCTTCCAGCAGTTCATTAAGTGATGTGACTAGCATCTCAAAAAGATCAGATTTAGTTGGAACAGGTCATAAAGCTGAAAATCCATCTGGTAACAAGATTTTCACATGTTTGAATAACTTCAAATGTACACTAAGCAGTTTAACTCTCAAGACATCTATTGAACTTCTCACTTTTCTGATCGTTCAGGCAGCTGGCCAACTACCTATTAATGGATGTCTTGTCCAGTGTAATAAAAAAATGAACATTCATCTGCATTAGCTGATGGTTAAACCACAAAATCTGTCCCAGCACTATCCAACACAGTCCAATTGGGTTATATTTTCACTAACATTTTTATAATGAAAAGGGCAAAAAATCCTGCAGTTTTGTAATTAAAGTTGAGATGAACCTGGTCATTTCTGAGTCCCCAAATTCATGGAGGGGGAGTGGCCCCCAAAGACCATCTCTATTCATGTCTATATTGGTAAAGTAAGTGGCATTTTTATTACACCATAGCTACCACCATTGCTATCACCACAAAATGCTGCTATTCCTGGGTGCGGTTGCTGAAATCTCAGTGGATAGGGGCTGTCAGAAGTTGAAGGTCCTGATCCGCAGCTATCCTAGGGTACGTCTATACTTACCTCTGGATCCGGCGGTAAGCAATCGATCTTCTGGGATCGATCCCGGAAGTGCTCGCCGTTGATGCCAGTACTCCTGCTCCGTGAGAGGAGTATGCGGAGTCAATGGGGGGGAGCCTGCCTGCCGCGTGTGGACCCGCGGTGAGTTCCAACTAAGATACTTCGACTTCAGCTATGTTATTCACGTAGCTGAAGTTGCGTATCTTAGTTCAAAGTGGGGGGTTAGTGTGGACCAGCCCCTAGTACAATAAGGGAAAATGGTGCTGAACACAGGTTTGTGAGGAACATCTGATTTAATGAAGAGATAGATCCATCAGAGTTATGCACCTTGTCAGCCTCATCTCTGTCATTACACAATAGTATTTCCCATAAAACGCAGGAAGACATTAGCCGTGGATGAGTGATTGAACTCAAACAACTGGAGGGTAAAGTGTTGTAAAATGCAGCTCCTTTCCCTCCTTGACCTAATCCTGACCTTAACAACAACCTCTCAAGTGTCAATTTTCAGTGTGGGGTGGAATGTTTTCCTTGAGAGTTTTCCCATTTTGTACCCAGTTTCATAACTAATTTTCTCCTTTTTTATGCTCTTTCAAAATGCTGATAACCTGACAGAACAGGCTGTGGAGGGTTGTACTGCTATGGTGGCTGTCCCTCCCCCTCTGGGTCAGAGGGAGGCCACACTACCTCCCTACATCGTCGGGGCCGCTACCTACTATCAGGAGAATTAGCGTTAGGCATTAGCGTCCTGACCAGTCTAACGGGCTAAGTAGCCAACTTTCTATAGCCCTTGGGCCCTGCACACAGAGGCTGTGCACAGCTTAGTCTATGGTCTCTGGGTCCTTTTGGCATGGCTCAGAGCCTGCACAGTCAACAAGTAGCTCCAGGCCCTTCAGCCAGGGGCAGAGCAAACACAGTACAATTAGCTCTAGCCTCTGTAGGCAGAGACAGTCAGTTAGCTCTGGGCTCTAGCTGCAGGGCCAGAGCAAATCCAGGAGTCAATCACCCCTGGTCCGTTGATGCAGAGACAGGGCAAGCCAAGAGTCAATTAGCCCTGGTCTCTTGCTGCAGAGATGGGTCAAAGCCAGTAGGCAATTAGCTCTGGGTTCAGGTTGCAGAGGCAGAGAAAACCCGGTAGCCAATGAGCTCTGGTCTCTAGCTGCAGAGAGAGAGCACACCCAGCAGTCAATTAGTCCTGGCCTCTTGCTGCAGAGACGAAGCAAACCCTAGTGGTTGAGCAGCCTAGCTTCGGGGGACAATCAACGAGCGCAGGCCACTGGACCTGGCGAGGGGCGGGTGCCACCCTAGGGGTGGGGTGGTAGGTAGGGTCCGGGCCCACCCTACTCCACTGGACCCCAACCCAGGGCCCTAACAGTGGCAGAGTGGTCCACCACTGGGTCAGAGGAGATCCAGCCACAAAACGCCGACCGTGCCTCAGGCAGAACTACAGCCTGACTAAAGTCGGCTGCCCCTGGGCCTCCCTCCCCTCCCCTCGGGGTGTATCTGCACCAGTGTGGCGTCCTCCACCTCTTCGGAGTAGGTGGCCAGCAGCAGTCCCAGCAGCTTTGTAGCAGAAGCAGGTTCTCCGGCGGGCTGGGTGCCGCTGGGCTCAGCAGCAGGATCAGCGGCCGGGTCAAGCAGGGTCCGTCTGCCTCCTTCGGTGTCTGTGCTCCAACTGAGCGGGAGGCCCCCACCCTTTATACTTGCTGCCCTGGTGACATACTTCCAGCGGGAGGAGCAAGGCAGGCCAGGCTCTGCCACTTGGGCATGGAGGGTGGTTCAGACCCCTCTGGCTCAGAGGGAGGCCATACCGCCTCACAACATAGGTGCATTGACTTTTGTGTCTTACGCTTGTTCTTGCCATTAGATGGAAGGTATCTACAAGGACAGATGAGTAAGATGTGAATAGTATCAGAACAGATCTGTTCATTTAATAAATGGGTCAATTTTCAGTGGAGCTGGACAAATTCCTCAAAAGATTCTCTGCAAAAGTTTACTGAATTTGCCTCACCTTTTTTTCACAGCTCATTATTGTTCCCAATTGTGTATATTCTAGTGAATAGGTACCACTACACCCTGTTTCCATGCCCTCTGATCCCCTGTACCTTCTTTTGTGCTGAGACCACTGCCTATCATGCTGACTGATATCGTCTCATTATTTCTATATCTCTTGTCTTATACTTAGGCTGTAAGTTCTTTGGGAACAGGGACTGTCTTTTTGTTTTGTGTTTCTACAGTGCCCCACACAATGGGGTCCTGGTCCATGACTGGAGTTCCTAGGTGCTACCACAAGACAAATAATAAATAATAGCAATAATAAATAAAATAATAATAAATAATAATAATCATTGTTATTGTTATTAATTATTATTATTCATCCCTTCTCCACTCCCTGCCAATCTCCTAGCCTTCCACCCCTAAGAACTCCCTCCTCTGACCGCCTCCACATTCCAAGGTCTGGTAGCACAACTCTATGTCATGTATTCTAAGACCAGAAGGGACCATTGTGATCCTCTGGTCTGACCTCCTTGATGGCTCAACCCATAGAAGTTCCCCCAAAATAATTCCTAAAGCAGATCTTTTAGAAAAACATCAATCTTGATTTTAAAATTGTCAGTGATGGAGAATCCACAAGGACAGTTGGTGAATTATTCCAATGGTTAATTACTCTCACCGATAAAAATGTACACTTTATTGCCAGTCAGAATTTGTCTAGCTTCAACTTCCAGCCATTGGATCATGTTATACCTTTCTCTGCTAGACTGAAGAGCCCATTACTAAACATTTGTTCCCATGTAGGTACTTATAGACTGTAATCAAATCATTCCTTAACCTTCTTTTTGTTAACTAGATTGATCTCCTTGAGTCTATCACTGTAAAGCATGTTTTCTAATCCAGTAATCATTCTCACGGATCTTCTGTGAACCCTCTCCAATTTATCAACATTCTTTTTGAATTGTGGGCTCCAGAAGTGGACACAGTAATCCAGCAGCAGTTGCACCAGGGCCAAATACAAAAGTAAAATAACCTCTCTACTCTTACTCGAGATTCCCCTGTTAATGCATCCCAGGATCACATTAGCCCTTTGGCCACAGCATCACACTGGGAGCTCACGTTCAGCTGATAACCCACCATGACCCCCAAACATTTTTCAGAGACACTGCTTCCCAGGAGAGAGTCCCGCATTCTGTAAGTATGGCCTACATTCTTTGTCCCAGATGTATATATTTACATTTAGCCATATTAAAATGTGTGTTGTTTGCTTGTGCCCAGTTTACCAGGTAATTCAAATCACTCTTAACCAATGATCTTGTCCTTTTCATTATTTACCACTCCCTCAGTTTTTGTGTCATCTGCAAACTTAATCAGTGATGATTTTATGTTTCCTTCCAGGTCAGTGATAAAGATATTGAATAACATAGGCCAACAACCATTCCCTGTGGGACCCTGCTGAAAACAGACCCATACTGTGACAATTCTCCATTTACATTTACCTTTTGAAAGCTATCAGTTATCCAGTTTTAATCCATTTAACACGTGCCATGTTAATTTTATATTGTTCTAGTTTTTTGATCTAAATGTTATTCAGTACCAATTCAAATGCCTTACAGAAGTCTAAATATAATATTACCTTTATCAACAACACCTGTAATCTCATCAAGAAAAGATATCAAATTAGTTTGACAGGAGCTATTTTTCATAAACCCATATTAATTTGCATTCATTATATTAACCTCCTTTATTAATCGAGTCCTGTATCAGCAGCTCCATTATATTGCCTGGGATCAATGTCAGGCTGACAGGCCTATAATTACCCAGGTCTGTAATTATGTTTGCCCTTTTTTATATATTGGCACAAAATGTCATCTACTCTCCTATCATTGTCCCCTCACCATGCTCCCTCTCCTGGACTTCTGCCATTTTGCAATGCTCCATTCCTCCTAGGTGCATGCTCTGATCCTGCTTGGAGCCAGCAGCAGCTAAATTTATATTTGCAAACTTTAAAAAATAACTGAAGCCTTGCTTTACATATCTGTGAAACGGAGCTGTACAAGTATAGGCCAGGCTATAGCCACAGGTAACAGAAAAGAATGTGGCCCAGTTCCAAACACTCCAGAATCCAGATCTGAATTTTCCAGCTCAGGTCCACCTCTGACTAGGCCCCAGAAGTGAACATAAAGGACCTTAGTTTAACATTTCTTATAAAGGGTGGCTCCATTTGGCACTTCACTGGTACTACAGTATGGGCCAAATCCTCAGCATGTGTTTCTCAGTGCATTTCTACTGAAATCAATAGAGTTATGCTGATTTATAAGAGCTGAGGACCTGGCTGTAGGAGTCTAATGTGTGAAAAAGATAGCAACCTTCTGGCACAAATGTTTCTGAGTTATACCATCCCTCTTTGATATGTATATTTACTGAAGCAGGAAAAAAAATGCATAGGGTCAAATTCTCTGCTACTATAAACCAGTGCAGCTCCACTGAAAGTTGACCCCAGCAGAGAACTTGGCCCCTAACATTTTCCCTTAAGCATGAGCGTAAGAGGCTTGTGGTGGTATCACAAGTGTTAGAATAACATGTTTTATTCTCACTGGGTGAAATTCGCCTTTGCACACGAGTCAGCATAAGGCCTGTTGTGATTAGTGGATCTAAAAATTTTCCCCAATAGTAAGCTCAAATGTAAAAAGTATGTGCTAGTTCATAAAATGTCACAATAACCTATATCTTTTTGCCTGCTTGGGAATTAGCCATGGAAAATAGGTCAACTTGTTTTCAGTAATTAAATGTTATATACAGTTGCAAGAAAACCAAACAGAGAAACTGGATCAGCCCAAACCAAAAGGGCCTGATGACATGATTCAAGGACTGTTGAAATCATGTCTGGTAAAAACAGATGATGTGGAGCCAGAAGTTAATGGACCAAAATTGGTGTGTTGGATATTAAGCCTAACTGGTGAACAAAATAATGAGGGGATGAACTATGCCACCCACTTTTCCCTTTGGGGGCGGGGGGTTTCTTAAAAAGAATCTTTGAAAAAAAATTCATCTTCCATCCAGTCCATCTTCTCTCATTTCATCTTCCCTGACCCCAGGATAGATGGGCAGACCAGACTGAAAGAGTTTCTTCCTGAGAGGAGGCCCAACAGACCTTGCCCTTGTTCAAGGAGCTTTGTTTTTTGCTTGTGAGTTCTGAAAATATCACCAGGACATCCAGTCCTCAGCCTATCAATGGGGATACATAATTGCCAGCATCTCAAAGGCATGTAAGGGCCTATTCTGTTTCTTTCCTGTTGTATTGCTTCCTCCCACACTTCTTTCCTCCTATCTTTTCTCTTAGTCTCTTGGCTTTTCATCAAATCCTGAAATCAACTGCATTGCATTAGCACTGCAAGATGAGATTACTACAGTCCTGTCCTGTATAAGAAGAAAAGACCAAATCAAATGACATCCCTGACCAGAATGTAAGCCAGTGTTCAGGCAACAGATGCCTCGGTCAACCTGTCAGCCAAAGTATCCATTCATAATTGACTGGCCATCAAGGGTTCTAAAGATATCAACAAAAGCTGTCTTTTCCCCACCTCGGCTTTTATATCCTATCTCTCCTCCACCTTGCGTCTGTCTATTTGTTAGAAACAGAAGAAGTGAATACTCTTTACACCTCAGGATTGAAAGTAAAATTAACCCTTTCCTTTTCATCAAAGAACAATTATTCTGAAAATAAGAGCCTCTAATATTTTGCCTCCAAAAGGAGAGAGACTTCAACGGTTTTAATTACATTTGTTTTGCACAACCACTCAATTTCAGTTCCAGTATAAATGCTTCTTTTAATTTCTTCCTTCTTGTGGTTAATCAATAAACTTTCAACTTTACAATACATGCTGTGGGGTATTTGCCAAAATATCAAGTAAACCAAGGCCTCTGTCAGCCCCCCAAATCTAAGGAATCAAAGTATCACTGTTTTAATGTTGAACAATAAAAGACTTTATAAGTACCATTCAGTCTTTTGGCCCTTAAAATCATTACAACAGGCCTATGCCTCACTTCAGTCCCACATTTTGGGACTATAGGTGGGATTTAAGTGTACCATAGATAGGGCCCTACCAAATTCACGGTCCATTTTGGTCAAGTTCGTGGTCATAGGATTTTAAAAATTGTAAAATTCATGATGTCAGCTATTTAAATCTGAAATTTCATGGTGTGTTAATTGTAGGGATCCTGACTCAAAAAGGAGTTGTGGGGGGTCACAAGGTTATTGTAAGGGGGATTGCAGGTACAGCTACGCTTACTTCTGCGCTGCTGCTGGCAGTGGCGCTGCCTTCAGAACTGGGCAGCTGGAGAGTAGTGGCTGCTTGCCGGGAGTGCAGCTCTGAAGGCAGAGCCGCCGCCAGCAGCAGTGCAGAAGGGAGGCATGGTATGGTATTGCCGCCCTTACTTCTGCGCTGCTGCCTGCAGAGCTGGGCCTTCTGTAGCAGCCACCGCTCTCAGCCACCCAGTTCTGAAGGCAGCACAGAAGTAAGGGTGTCAATACCACGACTAAAATAACCTTGTGAACCCCCTGCAACTCCCTTTTGGGTCAGAGCCCCCAATTTGAGACATGCTGGTCTCCCCCGTGAAATCCGTATAGTGTAAAGCACACTAAAGACCAGATTTCACAGTGGGAGACCAGATTTCACAGTCTGTGACGTGTTTTTCGTAGCCATGAATTTCATAGGGCCCTAAGCATAGGCCTTGCCCTGGCAGTCTGCAGTGAGGGCAAATTTCATACATAATTCCCAGATGTTACACTTTAGGGCTGGGGGTTTTCAAAAGAGCTTTAGGCAGTTAGATAATCAGTTCCCAGGGAATTATAGTTGGGTGCTGTACTCCTTTCAGCCCCTTTGAAAGTCCCAGCCTAAAATGTTTTAGTTTCTCTGAGTGGTTTATAAATTGAACATATGGTAGATGTATTAATTGCTCTCCTGTAAACACTGGGCTAAGTTCAGATCTGGTGTAGCAGGTGCAACTCCACTAATGTCAATGGAATTTTTCTGTTCATAATGTATCTGAACTTGGCCTACAATTGTTTGCTATGAAACATTCAGTATGAAGGCCTGGTTTAATTATCTGAAATTCAGCTCTAATTCAGGATTATTATTTTTTTTACTTATTTTTCCCCTTCAAGTCATTTTTTCAAATGTTTGAAAAGACTCTGTACTAAGTTTCAATTGTTGTGGTTCAGGTTTGAAGAATGATTAAGAGCCAAATAAAATTTTCTTAACAGGATTTCCTTGAAGTCACCCACAATAAAATTTATTGGATGGCTCTGAACTCAAAGATGGCATCTCTCCAAAAGTTTGACTTTCATGCAGCTACTTTCTTTGCGTCATTGCTGCTTCAGTTAAAGGTAAGTCTGAGGAACTGGTCGGATACCAGTGAGTCAGCCAGTCACTAAAGTGGATTTTACACTATATTAGCAAAACAATTTGGTGAAGAAGCCAGAGGGCTTGAAGTGGTAGATAAATCCAGTCTCAGCTAGGCCTGGGCACTGCCTGCCATGTTTCAGCTGCCTGCGAATCAACCATTGAAGGTCTATGGCTGATGGAAAAAAGAAGCCTTGAGTCCTTTGAAGAAAGGGGATTTACACACACACAGGCAGAAGTGTTTCTTCTAAGGGCTTCTGCTTTCATCCCTCCTGGACACCCTTTAAACCAATGTGAGAGAAGTTCTGCCACTCCTACAAAAGACCCCACCCCAAGCATAACCAAGCTGCCTTCAGCCAGCCTCTACTTACTGCTCCACACTCTCCTTTCTGCCCCCAGTCCCTCTATTGCTGTCTCCCTCTCCCCTAGCTGCCACAGCCCCACCATCCCTTTGCACTATTGGTGGCTAGCATCTAGGCTGGAAAGATAGCTGCCACATCTTCTTCCCACACCTTACCCCAATGTGTTTGGATGGGGAGGAGGGACAGGAAAGAGACAAAATATTTTATTAGAAAATGTTTAAAAATAGATGATACAGAGTGTTGAAACTTCAGTTATTAGTCATCGGGGGTAACATACAGAGTATAGGGGGATGTTAGTATTTTGATTTTGGATAGCGCATAACACATACAGTCTGCAATATCCCCAATGGGGGGGTATAAGGTGTATGAATCAAGGTACAGTCAGCAAGCAGTGAAGGTACATCACTCATACAGGAGTTACAGGCAATCATAGGTATAAATAAGCGGGCTGGGTAATGAGGATAAGATGACCCTCATATGGTGGAATTCAGTTCGGTTCGGTGGGTTCAGGGGATAAGGTCCAACAGAGGAAGTCTTCAGGTCTCTTCCTCATTGTGGCTGTGCGAAGTCACGCCGGCTCACTCTCGGTATTGGCAGTGTTCGCTGATTATTACACCAGCAGGGAATTCATTGCTGGAATTCTTTGCTGGATTTGTGGCTAAACTACAGTCCCTTTGCACCTTCTGAGTGGTGAAAAGAAGTTGGATCTCAATAAAGAGCCTGGCTCTTCCTCTTAGACAATGATTAACTAAGATTCTGCTATGTAATCCTGGATCATTAATTCATTCCCACAGCAGCAGACTGATCTAATCAAGGATTTTGACTTCTCTACAGTACCAAGTAGAAGGGCACTTTAGGACCATCTTCTGTGTATGTTCAGTGCCTAATACAATTGGGCCAAAGCCTTGGTGGAGCTTTTAGGCTCTCCCAAAATACAAATAATAAATAAATGGAAGAAGAAAGAAGAAGAGCACTGAAGGAGAAATGTTTTACTATAGCAAAATTATGATAAATAGAAATGAGAATTCCACAAGCTGTTTACCGATTAAACTGTTGTATAAATAATCACTTTAGTCCAATTAGCACAAGTGCAGAATTCTCACTATAAATTTTATTTAAAAATAAATATAATCTAAATTCCTCTATTTATTTCCTGGCCAAATATTAACTTGGTCATCAGAATCCTGCTTTGCTTTATCACACAAGGCTATATGTCTGCACCCTACCCGCCTGGACCCAGTCTCCCCCTTCACCAGGGACCTCATTGCCATTCTCAGTGCCCAGATGGGACAGTGGCCCAGATCCTCAAAGGTAAATAGATACCTTTTTTTGGCCCCTAACACTCAATGATTTAAATGGGATTCAGGCATCTAAGTAGCTTTGAGGATCTGGGTCAGAGTCTGTGACGTCCACCCCTGCACAAGAGAGCTGTAGGCAGGGCCGGCTCCAGCATTTCTGCCGCACCAAGCAAAAAAAAAGCCACGATTGCAATCGGCGGCGGCAATTGGAAAAAAAAAAAAGCCACGATCGGCGGTGGCAGTTCAGTGGCAGGTCCTTCGCTCCTAGAGGGAGTGAGGGACCTGCCGCCCCCGAATTGCCGCAGGTGCCGCCCCTCTGCCTTGGCCGCCCCAAGCACCTGCTTGTTAAGCTGGTGCCTGGAGCCGGCCCTGGCTGTAGGTCAGCCACTGCAGCATTATGTGGCTCTACTGCTTAGGGCATATGTTGGCCCTCTGTGGGCTTGAGTCCAGTTTAGCAATCTAGCTCCGGTTGGGTTCCACAGCACAAACATACCAGTGATAAGATGTAATCCTATGTACTTACATTGAACCAGTGAGTAACACCTCAGGGCCCAATTCTGCAGTCACTGATAATTTTTTACTCAGGAAAACACCTAGTGAAACCAGTGGATCTGATCTTGCAGTCCTTGAAATACATGCAGGAGGTGTTTTGCCTGAATAAAGACTGCAGATTTGGGCCCTACATGGTTAATATAGATATAAAGCATGATATTTGTGTATGGAGACTATAAAGTGTTAGCACTGTACTTTGTTTCTATACCTTTAGTATGAGGGAAAGAGCACTTCACATGACATAAACACACAGAAACACTTACTGATCCATATAAGCTTTTAATTGACAAGGATTAACTAATGACTTAATTGAAAACCATACAAAAGGCATTCCTCCCTCCCACACAAGTTCAATCAAAACATAGGACAGAGAGCCAGATTTCTTTTGTGTATGATTGACATGCTGTGAATCCTAATAAAAACTAGCATTGCTTGAACAGATGAACTAAGTCTTTACCAAAGACCTGATGTCAATCTACCAACTTGGCAGATACTTTCATTCCATTGTTGTTCTTGTTCTGATACATACAGCTCTGAATAGGCCAGACTTCACATCCATTGATATTTGGCTTAAAAATGTTGGTTTGGTGCTTCAGTTGTATACAGAAAAGAACATCTTTCTGGCAATGCTATACATCTGCTGGGGAAGTCTTATGTATTTGCACACTAAGTATGTGGTAACATAATCATTTGTTCAAAAACAATGTCACTGCAAGAATTCCCTCCTCATTCCAGTAGAAAACACAAACACATCCACAGTGCAGATGTACAGTGCCAAGATGGGAAGGTGTTGGTCTGGTGACAGGCACTCTATATACTAATTTAAAAAAAAAACACCTTTAATGCTGTCTATCTGCAAGTACAGCCAGAAAACCTGCACCTAGAATGCAGTATAGCTTGTGCTGTCTTGACAGATCATTCACTTGAATGGAATTTCATTTAACTGTATTAGCACCCATCCAGATACGTCAACGACAGGGTCAGCCCTTTATGGTGCCATGCAATTTGATGCATGTCTCAGCTAACATGATTGTGACCATGTCTAGGTCCAGGTCTACCACAGAGGCTGAAGTAACATCGACAGTAACAAACTTTAAGGACAAGAAAATAATTACAGATTATTTGTGTGGATGATTGTGGGCTGGTAGGAATCCATCTATACATTTTAAATGAAGGATAAGTGGCTATAATTTGAGTGATATCTATAGGCCGGATCTTCAACTGGAATCAGCCAGCATAGCTCCATTAACTTCACTATAGTTATGCTGAATTACACCAGCTAAGGATCTGTCCCATAACACCTGCTACCTTTTAAACTGCCACTTTTAGCAACTAGAAAATTAAATTGTCCATTCATAACTATGCTTTGAACAAGCAAGTGTCAGACTGAGCTTTGGGGCTAAAACCAGAGGTTGCTTTGAGCACTTTGATTGGCAGGGCTTAATTTGTAATGAAAGAGGTGCCAGGACTCAAGCTATTTTTTTTACATTCATAATTGATGCAGGAAGCCTGGAGGTGTCAGGGCTATGAACTGCCAAGCCCAGAGGTGCCGGGAGTCAGCCCTGGCAAGCCCTGGCACAAATTCAGCTCTGACTATTGATTGATCAGAAAGAACATTCACATCATATACAATATTTTGCAGCTGTTTCTTTTGCCTTATTTGGGTGGGGTCTTGCAATAATGACAGGTGCTACTCCCCACAGTAATATGTGGTTATGATCAGAAAGGTGTCTCTAAAAATGACCTCTTGGCATTTCCTATTTGTTGTATTCTCCCTGGTCTGTAACTCAAAGCAAGATTTTCCTACTAGGACTGCATGTTCAAGAAGCTACCTGAAAATCAATCAGTGTTCTTTCTGCTTCATCAGTTACCACCAATAATACAGATAACTAAATTAGAATCTAGCTAGCAATGGATGGTGAATGATGCAGGGTAGAACACCTGGCTTTCTTATACACAGGGTATTGGATCTGCATTGCTGACAAGAATTAATAACTTCTTTATGTCAGTAAGCTAAGCAGAAATGATTCAGAACATGCTGAGGGCTGAAATTCACCCTTATGTGGAAGGCCAGCATGACCTATGAGCCACTTTAGTCCCACTCAAAATAGTGACTTAAGCAGTACATTGCCCTTGTGTTGGCCCACTGTACAGGGCTAAATTTCATCCCTAAGGAACAGCAGTGCTGTAAGAAAATCCTTTCTGATATTTTATGATTCTATAGAGGTTTTTAAGGTCAGGCTTGACAAAGCCCTGGCTGGGATGATTTAGTTGGGAATTGGTCCTGCTTTGAGCAGGGGGTTGGACTAGATGACCTCCTGAGGTCCCTTCCAACCCTGATATTCTATGATTCTAACTAGACTTTAAGGTCTGAAGCTAACACTGCACAACATGCCCTCAATATCCCCAAATTCTCTGCTCAACCAGTGAGGGCAAGGGTATATTCCCAGAGCAGGCACACTTTAGAAAATTCCCTCTGCATTCCTGCCTGGGTTCATTTCTGAAGTAGCACTTGCATGAAGTGTAGTTTTATTCTTTGTGGTTATTGGAATGAAGAGAAACAAGCACAGCAAAAGAGATCTTTATCTTGAGATATTTCTGTGACATTGTGTGTCACACAGTTTCTTCCACAGCTTGAATAGGTGCAAAAGACAGAGTGTTGCCAACACAAGCATTGTCTCAAACTTCCAGTATTTCATCAAACATGGCTTTCACACCATGAAACATGCCTAGGCCCTTGAAGCACGTTGTTCTGAGGGTGTGATAAATAGGAAAAGAGATTGAGGTCCTGCAGCTAGAGCGGGGGCAGTTACAATCGTCATCTTTGCCGTAGCTGTGGTCCCCACCCTCCATTCACGTTGAACCTACAGTCTTAATTACTAACTGCACAAATCTCTTCTGTGCTGCCTCATACGTTGGCCAGAACTAGTTGTGTATTTAAGATTTTCATTGAGTTTACCCTGGCTAATCTCTTCTGTTTCTACTGTACAGTGTGAATCAGTCCTTGCTGTTTACATAGAGGCAGTGCCCTTGGCCCCATTTATTTGTCGATTCATTTGCAATTGTGGCTTTGACCAGGTTTCTCAGGTAATCAGGCTCTATCACTATATTTACCAAGGTGGGAACCAGCATAAATCACCCCTCCGTCAATACCTCTGATTACTAAAGCCCTGAGCAAAGTGCCAATTTTGCACGTCTGCATTTCTTCTTTCCTACAAAAACTTTTTAAGTTAAACAATAAAAAGAGAGGGGTTTAGTGGCAACACTAGCAGCATTATGGAACCGTGAGAATCTCTCCCAGCTTGTCTGCTGGAAGATGAGCAATAAATAGTTTGTCAGGGCAGACTGTCTCCCCAGGTCCACTGGGATTAACTGGTTTGTCTGTTGTTATTACATTCCGGCTTTAGCATGGGTAAGTACAGGCTCTGTTCCTATTGCGGGAGAGTGAAAGAAGATTTTTTGAAAAAGCTTAGATATCAGCAAAGAAATCATTGAGTAGATAATGTTTAACTTAATATCAGAAAACTTTATGAGCCAGATCCCATTGCTGCTAGAAATCCATAGTTCTGCTGAGGTCAATGGAACATCCTGTGTTTTGCATCATCTAAAGATTTGGCCCATTATTATGTCCCATGAAGAAAAACCTGCATAATTTACTTCCCCAATATCTGGGAACATTTGCAAATCTAGCTCAGAGCCCCGGAAATAAATAGCAATTGACCACTTACAACCCATGAGCCATTTCTTCAGTTGGGTTAATCAACATAAATACATGTACATATATGTCAACTGAGCTACACCAGCTGAAGCTCTGGCCCAATGGGTGGTCAGAGTATAATGTGTACAAAGAATTTTGCTGTTTTTCCCATTGGACAGAGCAGTAATTAGATCACAAGAACAATAAAGTAATTTAAAGCTTTTGAAAATGCAATAATTATAACAGGGCTGGCTGATACAACCCATTAAACAGGCATCCAACCTAAATGCAAAGTGTTGTTTCCAAGGGGCTGAGTCAGCTGCAGCTCTTACTTTAAACTGTGACCCAGATCCTCAGCTGTCTTAAAACAGTATAGCTCCATTGTGGTCAGTAAGGGTTACAGGATTGGGTGCTAATATTATTGCTAAGATCAGAGAATCATGCCTCGCCAATGTTTAGAGGGAGTCAACAAAGGGTAATCTGTTGGATACAGTGTACATGGACTTTCAGAAAGCCTTTGACAAGGTCCCTCAAAGCAAAGTAAGCAGTCATGGAATAAGAGGGAAGGTCCTCTCATGGAGCAGTAACTGGTTAAAAGACAGGAAACAAAGGGTAGGAATAAATAGTCGGTTTTCAGAATGGAGAGAGGTAAATAGCAGGGTCCCCCAGGGATCTGTACTGGAACTACTGCTGTTCAACATATTTATAAATGACCTGGAAAAAGGGGTAAACAGTGAGGTGGCAAAAATTGCAGATGATACAAAATTACTCAAGATAGTTAAATCCAAAGCAGACTGAGAAGAGTTATAAAGGGGTCTGACAAAACTGGGTGACTGGGCAACAAGATAGCAGATTAAATTCTATGTTGATAAATGCAAAGTAATGAACACTGGAAAACATAATGATGGGCTCTAAATTAGCTGTTACCACTCAAGAAAAATCTTGGAGTCATTGTGGATAGTTCTCTGAACACATCTACTCAATGTGCAGTGGCAGTCAAAAAAGCAAACAATGTTGGAAACCATTAGGAAAGGGATAGATAATAAGACACAAAAGATCATAATGCAACTATATAAATCTATGGAATGCCCACACCTTGAATACTGCATGAAGTTCTGGTCTCATTCCCTCTGAAGCACCTGGCATTGGCCACTGTTGTAAGACAGAATACTGGGCTAGAAAGACCATTGGTCTGACCAGTATGGCCGTTCTTATGTAGGTTTACCCCCACCTTACCTAGACTGACAAATACATCCACTGTGAGATGGTGTCTAAATGAAGTGAAATGCAATTCTCTGTGAGAAGGATGATTAATTTATAGCCCCCATCACCACCAAAAAAAGATCAAGTCTTTTCATAATGTTGCAGTTCCCACTGCATTTATTTGAGGCCTGCTCCTGATCCTGTTGACTTCAATGGAAGTAGGATCAGGCCTTCAAGAAATAGAGTTATTAGCATACTGCTTCTGAAAATGGTATCTGACTGCAGC
The DNA here is from genome assembly GCF_013100865.1 of Trachemys scripta elegans. Classification (NCBI taxonomy): domain Eukaryota; kingdom Metazoa; phylum Chordata; order Testudines; family Emydidae; genus Trachemys; species Trachemys scripta. The sequence continues at coordinate 108,138,785 of NC_048301.1, read as the reverse complement.
ATTAGCTGATAAAATTTCTTCATTCACATCTTTAAGTAGGGGATTTTTCTAAATGTGCTAGAAACGTACTAAACTAAACTAAATCATGGAAACGTACATTGGAAGGAACCTTGAGATGCCAGCTAGTCCAGCCCCCTGCATTGAGGCAAGACCAAATATACCTAGACCATCGTTGACAGGTGTTTGTCCAACCCGTTCTTAAAAAGCTCCAATGATGGGGATTCCACAACCTCCTTTAGAAGCCTATTCCAGTGCTTAACTACCCTTATAGTTAGAAAGTTTTAACCTAAATCTCCCTTGCTGCAGATTAAGCCCATTACTTCTTGTCCTACCTTCAGTGGACATGGAGAACAATTGATCACTGTCCTCTTTATAACAGCCCTTAACATATTGGAAGACTATTCTCAGGTTCTCCCCTCAGTTTTCTTTTCTCAAGAATAAACATGCCCAGTTTTGTTAACCTTTCCTCATAGATCAGGTTTTCTAAACCTTTTATCATGTTTGTTGCTCTGCTCTGGACTCTCTCCAATTTTCCCACATCTTTCTTAAAGTGTGGTGCCCAGAACTTGACACAGTACTCCAATTAAGACTTCACCAGGGCTGAATAGAGTGGGACAATTACCTTCTATGTCTTACATACAACACTCCTGTTGATGCACCACAGAATGATATGAGCCCTTTTTGTCACTTCATCACACTGTTGACTCATATTCAGTTTGTGATCCATTATAACCCCAAGATTCTTTTTAGCAGTATTACCATCGAGCTAGTTATTCCCCATTTTGTAGTTGTGCACTTGACTTTTCCTTCCTAAGTGTAGTACTTGGCACTTGTCTTTATTGCATTTCATCATGTTGATTTCCAACCAATTCTCCAATTGGTGCAATTGTTTTGAATTCTAATCTTGTCCTCCCGAATGCTTACAGTCCCTTCCAGGTTGGTGTCATCCACAGATTTTATAAGCATACTCTCCATCTTACTATCCAAGTCATTAATGAAAATATTGAATAGTACCAGATACAGGAAAGACCACTGCATGACCTCATTAGCTAAGTCCCCCCAGTTTGAGAGTGAAAGGATAACTGCCCTTTGACTAGAGTCCTTCAGTCAATTTTGCACCCTCCTTGTAATAATTTCATCTAGACCACATTTCTCTGTCATGTGGGACTGTATTAACAGCCTTATTAGCTTTACTCCACTGACTTCAAAGGATTTGCTCCAAATTTACACCAGTGTAGAACCAAGCTTCCAGATTCATTGGATTCAATCCAAAACTTGAAAGAAAACATTTCCCACCTGTTTGTCTGAATGATTCAGAGAACGAATGAGCATACAAAGGTGATCCAAATCATCAGGACCCACACCATAAAAGCAAATTTGCGTTTCCTGGTTCTCTCCCTGCTGCTCAGGAACAGAAGAAGGAGGTAGTTAATTTTCTGAGCTGCACTGGTCTCAGAAAGTCTGGGATCTAAGCATCTACTATGAAATTTACTGTAAACTTTTCTACTTCTTCTTGGAGTCATCGCACAAATCAATGCCTCTGCTAGTATTTGCAAATGAGGCAAAGGCAATGGAGCACTTTAAGGCACCTTTGTCTCTATCAAGGAAGTTATTGAATTGATAAGGCCAACAATCAAAGACAACCCTTTTTGTCAATATTAAAATGAGATAACCTTCTCATGCATGGCCTGGTGGTGCCCAATAGAAATGCTGTACTTCACTTTCAGTTTCCAAGAAAGTCATCTTCTCACAGAGACCTATTCTGTAGTTGAGAACTATATTCCTTTTTCACAGGCAAAATCTCAGCCATAAGGGTGAAAACATGAAAACCAGACCAAACAAAAATGAAGTGTGATTTAGGATCTCCATAGAGTCTGGAGAGGTGATGAAGGGGATGTCGCTCCTCTGTTTTCTTCTGAATCTAAAACAAGAGCAGGAGTAGCACAAATGCTAGGTACAGGTTCATGATTAATTTTACCCATAGCTGTAAACTGCCTTTGAGTGAATCTTTAGAGTCAATTTCTACTACCCACATTATTTTGACCAAAAATATCAATTACCAGTGAAACAGTGTTTCCTTTAAAATGTCATTATTAGGTTTCATAGTTACCATTTCACTGAGATGAATGAGATCTATTTATATTTTTCTCTGAGCTATTTTTTCAGGCTTTTTGCAAATTAAGTACACCTCTACCCCGATATAATGCGACCCGATATAACACAAATTCAGATATAATGGGGTAAAGCAGCGCTACAGGGGGGCGGGGCTGTGCGCTCTGGCGGATCAAAGCAAGTTCGATATAACGCAGTTTCACCTATAATGCGGTAAGATTTTTTGGCTCCTGAGGACAGCATTATATCGGGGTATAGGTGTAGATATCACTGAATTGTTTTACATACATTTGGAAGGTTACTTCTTTAAATTGTCATGCTCCACCTTACCAAAGTCTGAGTTCATATTTGGACTCTGTCCTTCTCCCTTTGGAGAGGGCCCACATTCTCCTCTTCCCTCTGCCTTCTAGCTCTCCATAGGCCTCTCATCTATCCTCAGAGGCCTGATTTACACATGTGATCCACCTGTCATGTGATATTACCGTACTTACTCTCTCCACCTGGGGAATGAGCTGGGGAGTATTGTAAGCAAGACACAAGAGGTAATTGTTCCGCTCTACTCTGTTCTGATTAGATACTCTAAATCTGAAATGAAGAACAAAGTACTAAATAAAACTGAATGGCATGAGTAAGTTAAAATAAACAAATTCCTTAAAAAGCTGAACATAGTGTAATAAAAACATATAAACTAATGCACTCAGTGGGAGATCAGGGTTTTTTGTAATATGGCATGAATGGTATCATGACTCTTCTGATCTGCAGCATTATAAGTGGCCCCAGCTCAAAATCACACGCTACAGCTAACTATCCACCAAATAGGCCTTGAGATAACATAGCATAGGGCCCAGATGTCAGGATGCTAAAATATGACTAGTATTGTTTCAATTTAACACTGTGTCTATAATAGCCATACCGAAGTATTGGATTAAAGAAAACCAGATATCGACAATCAAGAGGCAAAAATGTAAATAATAAATCTATCTAAATAGAAAATAAATACTTAAAGTGCGGTTCTACTATAAAAAGTAACTATAAAAAATCACATTGACCATAGTTTCAATTGTTTGATTTCTAGATAGATTCTGAGCAGTTTACAAGTACAATATATTTTTTTCTAACTGATAGCACCCCAGGCTTAGTCAGTAATCTGAATTTCAAATAGGGTTCTTTCTTGTCCGTTTATTGCCAGCTATGAAGATTCTGCAATCAGAACTTAGTCAACAATTTTCTTAATGTACAAGATAGAAAAAAGTCATTGCTGTATACCTACTGCAGATTTTGAAGATCTGTTCAGCAAGTTCATATAATGTCAGTAACAATCACAAATGTTCCAGGCCTCCTTCCTCTTACTACTAAACATTCAACTTTAAGTCTAGGTGTTGAGGAGAATAGAATAGAATAAACTTCTACTGCATCCAAAACTTCTGCAGTCATTCCGACTCAATGGAGGGATTTTCAGTCAACAAAAATTCTACTATATAATATACGAATACTGAATAAGTCACTATTAAGAACACAGGTTAATAAAACAGGAAAATGGCCATAAAATATCAATAGAAATTTGGTTCACTGACGTATTAGATGATTCATAAAGTACAAATCTAGTTGCTCAAGTCTGACAACATTTTTGTTTTATATCGTACTTTAGCATTCCAAGATGGAATGCTCCTAGCATACCTTAATAAAACAAGCAGACCAATTAGACATATTTATTATGTATATTTAGAGGATTATATTCAAAACTAAAGAATGAGATAGCTAACAATCTAGGGTCCAGAATCCTTGCTCTCATGAGAAATCCTTCTTTACCTAATTAGGTTCATTGATGTCAATGGGATTATTTGCATGAAGAAGGTTTACATACATGGGTAATGACTGCAGAATCAGCTCTGGGATAAATGGGCATTAGCTTTGCATTAGGAACACATAAATCTTTCCCACTTGTGTAAGTCTCAACAAGCGTAAGATCCCCATCCTTAAGAACATCTTTCTTCTAATTTACCATGTAATCTCTTGGTCATTAATGAAAACCCCAACTCCATCATGAGCAGGTTTTCCATGTTCAGCTGCTGAAAAGATCCAGATTCCTTTAAAAAAAATTACCTTGAGGAAAATTGAAATAAATATTACTTGCTTTTCTATATTGAACTGTTGGGTCTAAACCTAATGAAATCCTGGCTTCAGTGAAATTAATGGCAAAACTCCCATTGATTTAAATGGGACCTGGATTTCACCCATAAGCACCATTTTAACACTTGTGTTCATCTCCTTCCACAGCTGTTTAGCTATTCCCATAGCATGTGTCTCAAGGTCCCTTTTTCTTTATTACAGCACCATCAAACATCAGAGGATAAAGCCTATATCTTTTGCAACCTTTGTGGCATTCAGTACATTTTGAATAAAATTTTTGACAAGTGGAGCCTGAGATCCACAAAGATATTTTTAACATTATGTAATATGCGCTGCCATTGGGATTTTTTTAAGGACTGATAAATGCCTTTCCCTTGCTTTCACAAAGAATTCCAGACTAATGGAGTTCCTCTTCAGTAACAAAGCGTACTTAGTGGACGAGTCTGGGGAATTTATGAAGCATTTTTAAAGTTACTAGCAAGCAATTCTGGGGCCTCTGGCAGTCCTAGCATGTCTGGACCAAACTATTACGTTTTCCAGTGTTTTAACTGTAAGTACTGCCGCTCTGTTGATGGTGGCAGGTCATAGTGCTGCTTTATCGTGAGAAATGGGACAAAGCCCCCATTATGGACTAATTGGAAAATCCTGCTCGGTCAGTCCTGCTCAGTCAGTTCTTCCAAATTATAGATTTGTTACCTATTTCCAAGGCTGGGTTGCTCCATATAGGTGTTTTTACATGATGGAGAGGATGAAATTGGTATCTCTTAACTAGGATAACCCAGACCTTTCATGTAGCCACCACTGTAGGTATCTTATTTTTCTCCACTGAACAAAAAGAGGAACCAAGGAGACCCAGAGGGGGAACTGGGTGCATTAAAAGACATTCATTTTTGAACCCATGTAGTCATAAGGGCGTTAGCATGCTGAAAACAGTTTAACAGCTGTGTCATGATAAAATCAAAAAGAGAAGCTATTTCTAATGAGTGGTATTAGATTGGCACCACTAAAAACTGAAGTCCCATGTTTATCCACAGAACAAGCACATCACAGTCAGTTGTGCTAATGAGCCTCAACTCTGATCTAGAATGAGGCAGTAATTAGTTCTTTCTCCAGGCCCATTTATTCTTGGTTTTCTTTGCTGAGACTTTCAACAACTCAAATTCACATAGACTGTCAAACAACTAATAGATTGTAACAACTTTCAAGCTGAGTTGGAACTCAGTTCTATAAATTTACACTCACGAGTAACTTAACCCACATGAACAGTGCTATTGGCCTTTAATGTTACTCATATGTGCTTGCAGGATTGGTCCTTAGTGTAGATTTAGGCCAGTGACCAACAGAAGTCACTACCACTTTCCACAGCCATTCAGTCTCCCTTGAAATAGATCAAAATATAAAGAAAACTGACCAGAAGATTTTCAGGTTTAAACTGATATTGTCTCAATGTGGAATCTCTGCTTCTACATTTCTTCTTTTATTTTAGTTTCTTCTACATATTTTGCAGTCTAACTGTTGTCTCATTCAATGTAATTCTGAGATTTTCCTGTCACTTCTATCAGAGGATTGTTTGGTTATTTCTCTTTCACTAAAATATTCTTTCTGGGCACTGGAGCTAAGGTGTAAAAGTGAGAGACCACTGTGCTGCACTGCTCTTCAGAACCTTCATCCAGTTGTCGAATGAAATGGAAGAACGACAATACAAACTTCCAGGTCTGCATTTGGCTTGAACTTTGTCTTCCAGTTCTAAGACTACTGGAACATTTATAATTACTGCCTCCTAAATCGGCTTTGTTGAGAGGATTTCAAAAGTGTGTATGAAACTGATATCACTGCTGTTCCCTGAGGTTCAAGTGTGAAGGTAGGATTCTGGTTATAAATTGGTAATGCAAAGGCACAATAACAGTATCAGGACTCTAGAAAAGAAGTCACTAGACTAGAGACTTGCCTTTGTACAATTGTTATTTTCTTTCTTCTGTTCCTACAATTAAAAGAGGGAGAAGAATATAAAGCTAAATCTTTTTATAAGGATATTTCTTATCAATACTGCATCATCTTATTGTACCATTCTGTAAACTGAATAGCTAAGTGCAGAAAAACCAACCAAAAACTTTATGAAAAACTGCCATTTCACCCACCCAGTGCAGTAGCTCCGATTGCCCTTGAAGAGCATGCCAGAGCAGTACAATGCCTTTACTTATTATAATAAATGCTAATATTTGAACAGAATTGATAAAGAACTCCATGTGGACCCCGTTAACACTCACAACCACACCTAAAAATTCAATACATTTCTCAAACTGTTTAATTATATACAGCATTTTTTTGTGACACTCTTCAGTTTCTGGCTTCCTTTATCTACATTTGTCAGATTACATTTACACTTGGAGAGCACTTTTAGGATAAGGCCAGGGGGCTAGTGCTTTACACTAATGGGTATACTTGCAAGGCATTGTGGGAAGAAAAACTAATATACACCCTTCACAAATAATTGGAGTTCTGTCCAACCAGCATGCCCTGTTTCTGTGCACAAGTACCATGCACCACCATGTATCCTTACCATCCATTAGCGATGGAGAAAGACGTTTTATTGTAATGAGCTCTGAATCGACCCTTCTTGCATCTCTTTATTTTTAAGGTTTGTAAAAGTTCAGTTAAGGACCTACCGCTGGAATGGGGGAAGTCCCAACATGGTGTTATTGCCTCCCACTATCTCCAGGACCCTACATTCTGGCCCTGCTGACCACCTGCGATCCTCAAGCTTCCTCTATGAAATGCCCAAGACTTTACCATTCCTAAATTGTTCATTAGTGCCCAGTGCCCCAGCAGTCCCTGTGTGTGGCCCCAAGTATTGCTTAATCAATCTTCTGTACTCGAAGAATCCCCACTGTATTGTCCCAGGGACTCTGTATAATCGCCACAAGCAGAGATTGAAAGAGAGGCTGCTGAAATTACTCTGCCATAGTGATAGGGGGTGGGAAGGACAGTGGCTGCCCAGAATGAATGAAAAGATGGCCCTGGGTTTTTTCCCTTCGTACCACAAACAGGTGCTACTGAGAATCAGAAAGGAAGGCTTCCTCCTTCAGAAGAAACTGTCAGGAGAGGAAAGTACTGTAGTTTCCTCACAGGTACGAAATTTCCTCACAGCAGAGAAGGAGGTGTTCAATCTTGACCCCTTTGGAAATAGATTACTATATACAGGATTTAAAAAACTGTGGATTAGAATAATGTTTAGCAAACTAGCCCAGCTTTTAGATACTTCTTTACACTCTACAGAACCTCCAAAACTGTTGAGAATTGCCCATCACTATCAAGCCCTTCTGGGTATCTGTGCATACACAACCTACTGCCCTTTCATAGTCCTATAACAATTTAGCCATGTACCTACAAATGCAATGCACTTCTGTGTGCTTATGAATATTTACCAATTACCTCGAAGGACCCACTCTTGCTCTTCAATATGCACGTGTGTATCCTGCCATCGCAGCACCTGTGTTTACAAAATAGACAAGAGTACATGCGTTTACTCATCTGCATATGTGTTCTGCTATCATGGAGGCATCCAGATAGCGAGGTGGCAAAAGGAGAGACTTCTATTAACATCTTCTTTTTGAACAAGATGCTTTCATTTTGCTTATCAAAATCCACTGAAAAAAATCTCTCAGCTTTGACCCTTTATTAGGTTCCACGTGTGCTCTCACACAGGGCACCAGCTCTATAGCTAGGCTCTGAGAAGAAGACAAATAGCTGTGGTGACAGATGGCAGCAATATGGTATATCACTATTTGGGGGGAATATATAATTAGTAGGGCTGTCAAGCGATTAAAATAATTAATTACAATTAATCGCGCAATTAATTGCACTGTTAATAATAGAATACCATTTATTTAAATATTTTTGGCTGTTTTCTACATTTTCAAATATATTGATTTCAGTTACAACACAGAATACAAAGTGTACAATCAGGGCCAGCGCTTCCACTAGGTGACCCTAGGTGGTTGCCTAGGGCGGCAGGATTTGGGGGGCGGCATTTTGCCGTCCTCGGCGGAAATTCGGCGGCGGTCCTTCACTCGCTCCAGGACCCGCCGCCGAAGTGCGCTGAAGACGTGGAGCGGAAGGACCCCCACCGCCGAACGCTCAGAGGAGGAGCGCTGCCGCCTAGGGCGGCAAAAACCCTGGCACCACTCCTGTGTACAATGCTCACTTTATATTTATTTTTTATTACAAGTATTTGCACTGTAAAAAAATAAATAGTATTTTTCAATTCACCCAATACAAATACTGAAGTAGGACTCAGTGGACTTGTAGGCTCTAAAGTTTTACATTATTTTGTTTTTGAGAGCAGTTATGTAACAAAAAAAATATACATCTGTAAGTTGCACTTTCACAACACAGAGATTGCACTATAGTACTTGTATGAGGTGAACTGAAAAATACTATTTCTTTTATCATTTTTATAGTGCAAATAGTTTAATAAAAAATATACACTTTGATTTCAATTACAATATATATGAAAATATAGAAAAACATCCAAAATATTTAATACATTTCAATTGGTATTCTATGTTTAACAGTGAAATTAAAGCTGCGATTAATAGCAATTAATTTTTTAAATTGTGATTAATTTCTTTGAGTGAATTGCATGAGTTAACTGAGATTAATCAACAGCCCAGATAGATAGATAGATAGATAGATAGAATGAATTTTGGATGAGATTTTGTTTATTTTATCAGTATTTATCAGACTTATTTAACATATTATAGGAGAGGGCTGGAGGAGAAGGGAAGACAGGAATGGATTAAACAAAAGAAAAAAACAAGGTAGGGGGAGCATTACAGGGCAAAAAGTAAAAGGCATTGGGGAGGAAAGAAGGGAAAGAGAAGTGTGACGGGTGGTAGTCAGGTGCCTCATGCCCCGGGTATCCCCAGGAAAGCATCACAGGAAGAATTCAGAGAAGCATGGAAGGCAGGTGGAGTGAGGCTGAAGTGAAGAGAATGTGAGGGAGGGGGTTGGAGCAAGCAACCAATCAGCAGAGAGGAAAGTCATGTTTTTTGCATGCAAGATTTTTGGGAGTGACAGAGGTTATGTCTACACTGCAATCTGAGGTGTGTGCGCAGCTTGGGTAGACATACCCATGCTAGCTTTACCTGCACTAGCATGCACAAAAAGGGCGTGTTAGTAATGCAAATAGGTGCTGAGGGTCCCCGGCATGCTTGTACAGCCTGAGCTGAAGCCCATGCCACTGCATATATTCTGCTATTTTTAGCCAAGCCAGTGAGGGTACAGCTAGCGTGGGTATGTCTACCTGAGCTGCAATCTCACCTCAGACTGTAGTGTAGATATATCCTAAGAGAAATCTGGAACTGGACCTGCAGGAAAGGAAAGGTGCAAGTAATGTATGGGCTAAAACAATGCAGATTCAACTAGAAATGTTTTAATAAGGAGGGAAAAAAACTCATTCCAGTTTGTAGTGCACTTAGACACAAGTGCAGGGTTACATTGGGAATTTATAGTAATCTCACATTATTGTGCTAATACCAAGATCCACTTGACGAGGTTAGTGCCAGTAATAAAATTTCAAATCTTTCCCAGTAGTCTAAAAAAAGTAATCGTGTTATTACGAGAGTGTGGGTGTATTTAAAATGCAAAGTTTTCAAAAATGTGGGCTGTTTACTAAGCCTGAGTAAATGGTATTTCCCGGTTTAGAGACATTAGGACTGGTCTATGGCCAAATTCCTTCCTAAAGTAAAATTGCAATGTGATGTAAAAGATTTTATAGTCACTACATCTAGTTACAGTATTTGTAAAGCTTAAAATAAAATAAAAAATAATAATTAGTGATCAAAGAGGAAGCTGCTATCTTGACATTCTGATGATAATATTTTATATTCTGGTAGCACTCCCCTCTAAGAATCTCAAAGAACTTTACAGACATTAGAGCTTGCAGTTTAATGGGGAAAAATATTTGTGTGTGGGATGGGACTTCCAATTTTAGGTATTACGGTGGTTTGGGTTTGAATCCCATCAGTTTTATACAGCCATTGACAGATAAGAGAATGGATTAATGGCACCATATTTGACAAAGATATGGCATAATACAAACAAGATCCATATCCCATTCTTTTTTATTTTAGCTTTACATAGGACATTCAGGTGACAATGGTTATAAAATATCACTGGTCGTTGACCTGGATAATTTGGTGCAAGCCTTATTTGGGGCTGGTAGATCAATTCACTTTATCATCAGGACATAAAACTGAGCAATATCTGTAATTCTAATGAATGAAAAATTAGTAGCAACTGACCAATCATCTTTTTTTATCTTGGAATCTGCAACGGATAAAATAACTTGGGGTTGAATAGTCATATGACCAAAGTGCAGTGACAAACTCAATCCTGCTTCCATTAAAGTCAATGGCAAAACCCCCATTGAATATCATAGGAACAGGACTGGGCAGGAGGACAGTGTAGGCCAGTGTAAATGATAAAAAAGATTCAGCAGATTATTCTATGCTGAATGGGTTCTTCTAGGTTACAGGTGGAGGAAGTATAAGGGGTTTGTTTTGTTTTTTTTGGTTACCTACTTAAATCTTTATCTACAATTATCCAGATAATTGCTGTCTTGTGATTCTAATGAATGCTTTTGCTCATGAAGATAGGTTATGCAATGAGTTATAATTTCCAACAATTAGACAAGTCTGGATACCTATATAAAATTCCACCAAATGTGTGTGAATTTAAATTTCCACATTTCTTCCTTCAACACTCTACAAAGAGATTCCAGGTTAAGAGATGATTGGAAGGTAGAGTGTTAGATAGATGAGCTGATCATACTGGTGATTTAATTTATCATGAACAAATTGTCTCACTAGTCTCCACTGCAGCATATATTTAATATGGTATAGTACAAAGATATGGAAAGTTACAGGGCCAGAACATGAAATCCTGACTCACCCTGGAGCTAAGCAACTGAGTAACTGTTCAATAATGTGTTTGTTTTATATATATATTTATGACATTTATTGAGATTTTTGACTGTACAATTCTTGTTTGAAAGTATCTTTAGTCATTTTTGTCACCCTTTGATTTGGGGCCAAATGCTATATTGATTTATAACTCCCACTGAGTAGAATTTCACAGAGTGTAATTCATGGCAGAATTTGACCAATTGTTTTCTTCACTACACTATGTTTATTTACCTATAGTCAATTTATTATAACACCAATAAACCACGTGAACTTTAAAAGTGTGCAGGGAAAGCAGTGTCTCACCTCCCTTCTATCACCTTGGAAATGGATAAAATATGAACCTTTTACCTTTGTCCCCTAACTGCTGATCATCTAATTCGCCAAATATAAACAGAGCCCACTAGAAAGGATACCTGTGACAATACTAGAACTGTTGAAAGGTAAACTACAATAAAAAGACAACTTGGAAAAGTAATAGACCTTTAAATAAATACACTGACCTATTTACAAAAACTCATTGTTCACATTCACATTGTTCCCAATATAATGGAACCTTCTTAAATTCATTGCTACTAAAACATTTATTTTGTGCAAAAAGGAAATGTACACCAAATTATATAAAATAAACTGTCTTTTATCTGGGGCAAGAGAAATACATATGTTCAGTATGGATAGACATATACCTAAATATATCTGTTCAATTAGCTATGTTTACTTAGGTCTTATCTACACATTAAAATTAATCCAGAATAAAATAGGTTGCTAATTTAAAAGTTAATCCATTTCCAACATTAAACTATTAAACTAAACTGTTATTCTGGAACAAGAGCATCAACACAGAGTTAATAAAGAATAACTATTCCAGAATAATTCCCTGTGTTGACAAGCCTTTAGAAGGGATACAGATTTGATCCAACACTGACTGAAGCACCTCTGAGGATAAGAATTCCTTCTATGGAGGGTATTAGTTTTTGACTATCCAGCATTGAAGAGCTTGACTGCATATTCCTGTCCTGTGCCTGGCATGTGGATAACTGTTGGCCTTCAGTGTTCTTAGTTTCTTCATCTTCAGAAGCAGAGTATTTATACACCGAGGCACAAAATCTCTTCTCAAAAGACGAGGGTCCCAAACATGAAAAGTTTTATCACACAGCTTGGATCAGAAGAAGCTAGTGTTTTGCTCACTGGAAAAATTAGACTGAAATCACCTGCTGTAATCAGGATAATAAAAAACCTGCCTCTCTCTCATTCTAAATCCCGTCCCCGACTCCCCAAAAGTCATTCTTGATTTATATTTATTGCAAGATCTGTAATAACTGTAAAACAGTAAGATTGAGCATAACTGTTCCTCATTGCTGCTCACTTGGAATTCCTTCAGTAGAAAAGTCTTTTAGAAAATAGCACTCCTCCCAGAATGCAAATACACTTGGCCAGCTCGTGAGGAAGCTAGAGCATCCTTTGTTTACCTGTGCACCTGCAGAGGAAAGGTAAAATCCCTGAAGCTCCACCTTTTTAGAACCTTGTGAAACTATCTGGGAACTGTGCCAAAGCCTATTCTGTTGCTATATAAGACTTGTCTAAAGACAAGTGCCTCTTCAGAAGCCTATAGTTCGGTACTTCCTACCGAACTCCAATCAAGATGGGCATAGGCTGGGGGGTACGAATACCACTATGGATACCAATATTAGTGATCACCTTTATGCAGAACAAAGGTAGGAGGCTATAGTTGCTTTTTATTTTTATTACTTTAGAGAACTTATAATTTGCTTTGCAGTTGGAAAGACTTTTCAGTGGTTTCTCTTTGCTTTGTGCAACTAATAAGATTTTGTTCGTAAATGAGATTTCCATGTCTTTTTCTATTCCTCTCCTTTCTAGTGTTGCTTCACTGATTTCATATTGCTCTCAAGCCCAGGAAAAGCAGTTGGATGAATTGAAAAACCATGGTCAACGGAGTTGCGTTGGCATAACTAAGAGTAGAATTTAGTCATATAATTATTCTCGCTGGTCATTTTTACCAGTTTCAATAGTTGTTGTTTTTTCAAATGTGAACATGGAAGGCTGTTAAAAACATGGCAAGTTAATAACACAGACTGCAAGCTTTGCATAATATCTGGTATTGGCTCCCTGTGATAGCAATCCTTCTGGTATTAAACCTTAAATTCACAGCTTTTTCTTTTCTGCTGCTGTTCCACTCCATTAATTCAAGATGCTTCACACTTCCACCTCTTGGTCAAAGAATTTGTATAAATGTTATGTTAGTTAATATATCACAAAATAGAGCTAAAATAGACAAAATGGTGCTTTCCACTCCTTAAAGTTAAACATTTCCTAGAGAAATATATCCCTGAGTTTTTATGGCTGGATAAATACCAATCTCACCAGTTCTCTTTTGCTTTCAATTTTCAAATGCTCTGAACCAGGCAAGTTCATAATAATATTATGATTATGAATAATCATATAGAAACCTAATTTCCAACAACAAATGAAGCCTGTTTTTATAGACATGACAACGAATGTGATCAATTAATTTAGCTGTAACAGAGCAGTCATAGGCTATAGAGAACATACAGTGATGAGAGAGCACATTACTCATTTGAAATATAAACTTGACTTAAATACTGTAGATCATCTTAGCTGAAAAGCCTCTTGTGATGTAGGGAAAGGGTGTGATGAGAAAGATGACACAAAATGAGCCAGTACAAAGTGTAACATGAGAGACCATGGGTGCCAAGATTCTTGTTGTAACCAAAGGCTCTTATGGAGCAAAAAAATATATGAATCAAGGGCACTATTCCTGCCAAATGTCATCCTGTTATAGCCACTTTTAAAATCTACCCAATGTCATAAGAATTTTGGTTGAATGGCAGTTTGCCTGCATAAGATTAATGTAAAACCTAAGGGGTTTGATCTTAAGGGGAGCAGAACTGGGCCCTAAGTAAAGGCATTTAGGATTTTATCATTAACTTTTAACTGTCATCCTATCAGCAAAATAAGCTGCTATTGATATTAATGTCAGTCATAATTATCACTGAGACTTTGGGTAAAGGTGACATAAGGGATTAGTCCAAAGTTTGTCTTTCAAAGGATAATTTTTAATGAATTCATGAAACCAGGATCCAGAGTGCACAGGCCTAGCCTTCTATCATCTAAGAAGATGTTTTATATTCACATTCTGTGTAATCTTTTATTCACTGTGCCCTTTGTTAATTCATTCCATGGCTAAACTCAGAAAATGTTAGTATCTAGTGTTTTTTGATCTGATGCACACATCCTAATGAATATTTTTACTTCTTCCTAACTCCTATGCAGTTCCACACTAACCTTTATTAAACCTTGTTATACCTTATTACACCAAGGGATTAATTGTGCCATTACCAGCCACTGACAATGGGCATGGGTATTTGGCATGGCATAGAAATTGTGCTGAATGTGCACTGAGAGGGAAGCAGAATGATTCCCTGGGCTAGAAAGCTAGGGAAGGGCACACAGTAGGATCAAATGATACACCCTTTCAAAGGGTGCAGAGTGTGTTGCTCCAGGGCCAGCCTCAGACATCCAGCTAGTGCAGATGGGGCCATGGCAACGCCTCAGCCCATGTCAGCCTCACCCATTTGGGATGACTAGCCTCAGTGGTGGTGCCAGCAGTCGTTCTACACTCAAGGAATACAGGATGCTGCCTGCCTTTAGCTCAGGTGCTCCCCATGTCTGCTCAAGAGCTACCCTCAGTATTGTGCCCTCAGTATTCTGCGTTTTCATTAAGCAGTGCTTTTTGTTAAACAGGGGTTGAGTGCAGCTTTATATTTTGAGATGATGGCGCAAAGGAATGAAAGGAATATCTTCGGGATTGTTTTTATTATTTTGAACAAGTTGGGGGCCCAATCAATAATCTGAAATAAATCTATCAGATCCCCAATTCTATCCACATTGCTTCTGGGTATGTTAGTTATTACTACTGGTGTTTGAAGTTATAAACCAGCTATTATGGGTCAAATTCTACTCCCAGTAACACAGTTTATATGTTGGCCCTCTCGCTCTAAAAAGGGTTCTTCTATAAAACAGTCTTCTCTATACCCTTCTCTGGTTATTTGTTATTATTTCTATAGTTCCCAAGATGTACATAGGACTTTGCAGATGGTTCAACTGTACAAATTCAGAAAAACAAAGAATCAAATGGAGCCTTTGCTCTAAATAGCTTAGAAGGGCAGAGAGGGTACAGTGTGGCTAGCAAAGAAAGAGAGAAATTCTCCACTCAGTTTTCATTGGTATAATCCCAGTGATTTCGGTAGAATTTTCCTTGTTACAACCAAAAGAAAAATTTGGCTCAAGGAGCGATATATGGGTCAGGTTCTCAGCTAGGGTCAATCAGGCCATCTCCTTTAAGTCTGTGGAACTATACCAACTTACACTGCTGAGGAGCCGACCTGATAGTTGGTAGACAGGTCCATGTTTTTAGAATGGATTTGAAGGAGGAGAGGGTGAGAGTTTGGTGGAGATTAAGTGACCAGCTAGCAGGTTGCTCAGGGGAAGCATAGGGAAAAAGCTCTCTGACTATTAGCCTTCCTATTACCCTTTCCCAATGAACATGCATACCGGTTCAGTCTCAGAGCAGAAGACTAAGAACTCCTACTCAGTTCTGACACCTAGGACAAAAATGTATAGATTGCAAACCCAATCTCAAATGTGTGTGTGTGTTTTTTAAGATAAATTAAACGGGGGGGGGGGGTTGTGATATGTATGGAGTAGGGAATGTTGGAGTGAATGGGGGTGGCAATGATTATGCACCTCAAGCAAAGTCCATTAGAGTCACTGCATAGTTCAGGCCCTCTATACCACTGTCATTGACTTATATATAACAACTTCTGTTAAAAAAAAAAAAAAAAAAAAAAAAGCGTACCAGCCATCATACCACAAGAGACCTAGAGATCTTTTTTGATCTGAACTGTAGCTAAGGAGAAAAATTCTCCATTTTCATCTTTTAAAATATTTTCACCCTCACAGCCTTTGCCTCTGTGTGAGTGTGTGTTTGTATTTGCCACAGCATAACAAACCACACTTACCATGCAGTTTCCCTGCCTAAAAGAATGCTACTTTTGCAGATTGTATTGTTCAACCAGTTGTTACTGACGAATTTATGAGCACAATCCCCCAAAGTAACTTTTTTTTTCCTCCAGTCAAAGCCCAATATGAGGACCAACAAGCAAATTATGATGACTATAATTATGTCCAGCAGGGACAAGACTGTAAGTGTTTTTTTTTTTACTTTATTTATTTATTTGACAATCTAAATTCAGCCAATCTTGTCTTAGAAACTCATTGCAATAGACATAGAGTGATTAAAGTATACTATGCCTTTAAATGAAGGGAGAGGAACCATTCTCTATACACAATGTTCAGCTCCCTGGAATTGGTACTGTAGGGCCAGATCCTCAGCTGGTATAAATTGGTGAAACTCCATTGAAGTCAGTGGGGCTATACTGATTTGCACCAGTTGAGGATTTGGCCCATTGAAGCTACACAATTATCTAATCTATAATTACGTAATAGGTACATATTGCAAATTTACAAGGTGTATTTTATGAGGTGTGTGTGTACATGTGTATCACAAAGATATTTGATAATCGGTAATAAAAAGTACTCTTTTTCATTCTGTTGAGATAACTGCATCACTCATGAAAAGGTAGAAAATGAAAAGTATTGCAGTACATGCACCAGAGATAGTGCAGATTTGTGTATAAAATATATTATGCTGCTTGTTGGAACATATTAGTTACATGTAATAAGATAAGGGATGTGTATTGGCTGTTGGTATAACACTGCTGTCAGAACAAAAACCATGTTGTATAAAAATTCTAACAAAATGTCCCTTGTTCCTTTCTCCAGTAAATTTATTACACTATAATTTAACTAATCAGCCTGAAAATCTGAACCATAACCTAATCTGAAGTTAGCAACCTTGACAAACCCAACAGCTGGAAGCTGAAGGTAGACAAATTCAAACTGGAAATATGACAAACACTATTAACCTTGAGTGTAACTAACCATTGTAACAACTGATCAATGGAGATGGTGGGCTCTGTATCCCTTGAAGTCTTTAAATCAAGACCAGTTGTCTTTCTAAAAGAGATGCTCTGTTTCAACCACAAATCATTGGTCTAGATGGAGCAACCACTGGGTGATACCATGTGGGCCATGTTATGCAGGAGATCAGGCTACAGGAGCATAAAGGTCCCTGTTGGCTTTCAAATGTATGAATTTATTAATAAAGATATCATCCTTCATTTACTCCAGGAGCTTTAAAAAAAATCTCAGAAGGAGCTTTAAGGGACATTAAAACCATTCTTGACCTTTGCCTCCCAGTCTACATGCAAGTGGAAAACTGTAGTGAGGATTCAGAAGTAGGTGTTGAGAAACTACATTGCAGCTTCTGTGAATCTCAAATCCATTCAATACTGGAACCAAAGAAGAAATGCTAGGGATGAACACAGCAAACTTAGGGCCAGATCCTGCAAATGGGAGTTCTTGTGTGAAAAAGCACTAGATTCGTGATTAAGGATTTGCAGAATTCTACAAGAATTTGTTGTTTGCCTGAAGTTGGCTGTATGTGAGTGTGTGTGTATACATGTACTTCCGGCTAAGAAAAGAATATGAGATCTAAACAAGTTCTGCTGTGGTTTCTCAACCCCAACCATTGAAACCCTCCTACAGTTTTCCACTTTTACATATGCTGGGAGCCAAAGGTTGTGAATAACTTTAATCTCCATTGTGTTGCCTGAGGTTTTTTGTATAGTTCCTATCGTAGATGAAGGATTAAATTGGTATCAGCTTGCGGATACCTACTTTGGGCAGGTGGGGTCAGATTCAGTTGGGCTCCTTGTGTGAGAAAGGACTACAGACTTGAGGAAGGGTTGTCAGGATCCGGCTATTAATGACAGTTTACATTGGAAACCAAAATTTGATGCACTGGCATTAAGCCATCAATAGACTCCCTTGGAAATTTTCCAGTGAGCATTACTTGCAGTAAAAACCTTTAACCACTAATGAGGCTAGGAGATCCATATCTGTGTTTGCCAATTTGTTTACTGAGCCTTTTGAATTAGTGATAATTGTATTTCTTTTTCTTAGATTTTTCTGTACCAGTAACTAAACCACAAGAAGTGACAATCATCCAACCACTGAGAACGACGCTGCCTGTAAAGCGTAAGTTAAACAAATGCCATGTCTTTATGAGAAATTGATCAGAACTGTAGGGTAAGTGAAGAGATGGATAGACTAAAGAGAAAAGTTAACAGAATGAATGATACATACACATAGCTAGATGAGAAGATAAAACAAAGAATGGGTTTGTTGTTTAGATAGATGGATAAATATGTAAACGAATTAGCCAGTGAGTGAATAGAGGGACTTACACTGGAATTTTCAGTACAGCCCTACAACTTGTTTTGAATCCACAGCTGGCAACCCTGCTCACAATGGACGTGTGTGCAGCACCTGGGGAAACTTCCACTTCAAGACCTTTGATGGGGACATCTTTCACTTCCCCGGGCTCTGCAACTATGTCTTTGCATCCCACTGCAAATCTGCCTATGAGGACTTCAACATCCAGATCAGGCGCACTATGCTGGAAAGCTCTCCTGTGATCAACCATATCACCCTGAAGCTTGACGGAATGGTGATTGAACTGACCTCAGACTCCATTGTGGTCAATGGCAACCCGTAAGTTCAGATGTCTTATTATCTCATGAAATTGGCACCATTGATATTGTCCCAATGGCCTGTTTGAAAGGATGCCTATTTCAGTCTCATGCCCTCAGGCTGCCCTAAAACAGCATAAGGGGATAGGCCCTTCTTAGAGCAGCAGCAGAAACAGGGGAGTACAGAGCTGAGCTTTACTCCACCTTTACAGATTACCTCCTGACCTATGTGCCATGCAGTTCAGGGGCACTCCAGACCCCACTCTACTGTTGTAATTTAGAGGCCTCTAGGTGCCATAAAATATAGGTAGAATAAAAACAAATACAGCAAAATATCTAAATAAATCCAAGATCAAGAATACAAGAAGCCAGACACTGCAGCAGAAAAGAAAAGAAAAGAAAAGAAAAGAAAGAAAGAAAGAAAGAAAGAAAGAAAGAAAGACACAGTACATATTAGCAAAAGAACAAGAGTCCTGAGCCTTCCCTCCTGAAGGATGCCACAAGTGTAAATGTGAAGGGGGAAAGTATCTCAGTGATTCCAGTTCTACACTAGAAAGCCTTTCATCTTGTTCCTTTAAGACTGCATGTGGGGAAGTCCAGCAATTCCAGCTCTGCCATTTCAACTGTGCTAGTCTTAGTTATGAAGAAAGAACAAAAAAGAACAAATTCCCTCCAGAGAAGCTAGTCCTATATTATTTAAGGCTTTAAAATAATAATAGCAGAGCACTTGACGTGCATTTGTTAAACAACAGACAGGCATAGCACTGTCTGAATTATATCATATAGCAGACAGACCTGCATTTTATACACTAAAACATCATGTATAGATGTACTGAAAAGGAATGGCACCAGAAAATAACACTGACCCCACAGCACTTTGGAGAGCAACTGCATAGGAGATTATCCAACTGAAGGTTTCCAAGATTGTTATAAACTTGTGCAGTTCATATTTAGCAATGCGTATTACTAGCCAATTCCTTATTCAGTTGAATTAAAAATGTCTCAAAGACTGGATGTCAAATTCTGTACTCCTACTTTAATTGCACTTTGATCTCTCTCCAGAATTCAGCTGCCTTTCAGCCAGTCAGGAATCCTGATAGAGAGAAGTAGCGGCTATTTGAAAATCACTGCCAAGATGGGCCTGGTCTTCATGTGGAACCAACTGGATGGCCTTCTGGTAAGTGTACATTCCAGATGTTGCAAAGAATACTTATTTTTAAACTATTCTGGCTTTTATGAGCCAGAGATTAGGTGATTTGGGATTTTTATCCATTTTCATTGCATTGTGTTACTCTATTATGCTTTCAATTTCCTTTCTTTTCTCAGAGCTCAGTTTATAATCACCATTCTCCCCAAGCCACTAATAGATCTTTTTAGTGAAATGTAATCTTCCTCAGATACTAAATACACCACTGCTTTGATGTTCACAGCCCCTGTGGCATTCAGTAGCATAAACAATGGTGCAGAACTTCAGCAGTGGGAAGTCCACCAGGGGAGGAGACTGCAGTGAAGCAAAGTAGCCACAACTCCCATCCTGAAGTCCTGCGGTGATCATAAGAAATCAATTATTATAAAATAGACCAGACTTAGTTTAATCCATCATACTGTTCGCCCAAACACCCATATCTAATGAAAAAAACCTGACTGACCAAACTACTGCATTGATTTAGGTTTAATTTCACCCCGTGTCAAGGGCTAGCACCATGTCCATTCACCACAGATTTTGAAAACCTAAGTGGGATGTATGTAGTACCTCTGGATAGTGGTGAATTCTATCCTTAACATTGAATACACTATAAATTTTAACTCTGTGTGTAACTCACTTACCCCATTTTTTTAGGTGGAACTGGATAAGAAATATGCCAATCAGACCTGTGGGCTTTGTGGGGACTTCAATGGCATTCCAATTTACAATGAGTTCACATCAAACAGTAAGTAACAACAACATTATTAAGCATTGTGGTTTGATTTTCTTTCCTTTAATAGTATTTGTTTCAATAGAATGGGGCACTGATCCACAGATAAGTTGTGAAACTATACTGATGTTTAATATTAAACTACACTGATGTTTAATATTGACATGCACTATTTTATGTCCTTTGATTTAACACTTTTATAGTAGGCATAGGGTATAAAGCTGTAATGAGTGATTTCCTGTTTTTTTTTTTAATATTTCAACACCAAACACTTGCCAGCTATTCACACTTTCTTCATCACTCTTTCCTTTTGCTATCATGGTGATTACCACGGGCAACATCATAAGGGTCAATCTCCACACAAAATTAGCACTGCATTTTCAAAGCCAATAAAAGTGCCATAATATTTTTTTATCTGCTTGTTACAGACATCAAGCTGACTGACGTGCAGTTTGGGAATATGCAGAAGATGGATGGACCCACAGAGCAATGCGAGGATCCTACATCTTCTTCTCTTTCAAACTGCTCAAATGAATTTGTAAGGATCTTTTCTGTAGTATTTTGTTTTTCATTGAAATATCTTTGCTCCCTCTTCTTACATCAATGAATTAATTTGGGGGAAATTTGGAAGAGTAGGAAAACATAACATGAATCAAAATGAAGACAATGGGATGTCTTTGGAACAAAATACTTTAAAATATCTAAATAAAAATTAGTTCTTTGGCGTTTTGTAAACTCTGTTGCTCTAACAACCACTATTTTCACTTCTAGAGTGCTATCTGCCAGAGAGTATTGACTGGTGAAGCATTTGTGAGCTGCAATGCACTGGTGGACGTTCAAGACTACATTGACTCTTGCGTACAAGACTTGTGCCGCTGTGATGAGTCTATGCGTGATTTCTGCATCTGTAACACCTTTGCTGAATACTCCCGGCAGTGCGCCCATGCCGGTGGACAACCTCTGAACTGGAGAACTAAAGAACTGTGCAGTAAGTATCTCAAGAAGATGCTTTCTCCTATGCTTGCAACTAGTCACCAACAAATTCCAATAGTGTGAAATCTACTCCTGTGCGGACAGCTTTCAAAAGGCCTATATACCATACTTTTCACGAAGTCAATTTCAACCTGAGTGCATCAGGGCCTTACAGGAATTAAAGGTTTTAAACATTTTGCAGTGACCGGGGATGCCAGTATTCCCCAGAGGACTCAATAACAAATTGCAGGTATCAGCACATCTCCTAAGGAATTCATCATCAGATACAGATGTCACCTCTCCATGGTTTAAATGAGAAAAGTCAATACATGGGGATTAAATTAAGAACTCTTTATCCTTTTTTCTACTTTCAGACAAGACGTGCCCTTATAACATGCAGCACGAGGAATGTGGCTCCCCCTGTGCTAACACCTGCACCAACCCTGAAAGGTCAGCCCTCTGTGAAGATCACTGTACCGATGGCTGCGTCTGCCCCCCAGGCAAGTTTATATTCATCTCCTTTTCTCGTATTCAAAAGCACCAGCACATTTACATGTACAGGTTTAGCGGCTTTCCTTGGATACATTATATCTTTTAATGCTCTTTCCACAGCTACAGGAAGTTCCATGTTCTTTCCTTGAGACATGTACATAGTTTCTATCTATGTTAATGGAAACACCCTTTCAGATGACAGGGGTTTATTCAGGACATGCATCTGATGTGCCACAAAGTGACTGAAATTAGTATATGACAGCATACTAGAGATGGAACTCTCTAAACCTGGCAGCTTCCTTAGCCACTGTGTACAATAAGTAGATTACATTTACTCACCTTTTGCCCACAAAAATGTTTCCTGACATTAGCAACTTTGAGCCTGATCCTGCAAGGTGATGAACATTTCCTGTGGAGTGCTGCCTGTCCTCCTCTCCCTCTGTAAACACTGGGAGTTGGGAGCACTCAGCAGTTTGTAAGATCAGGCCATTTTCAGGAATTATGCATGATAAATGGACATTAATTTGTAATTGTAGGTACAGTAACTTCCTGCTATCTCCATGCAAACTAAGTTCTCGTGCTGAGAATATTTGCTGACTGGAGTGAATTTATCATCTTCATCATATTTCCCATCCCTGCTCTTCAACCATGCTAAATGTGGTCACATGTGGTGCTCCCTCGTGTTCTCATCTCGTGTCAGAATAAATTAACTAGTCTCCCTGAGACTACTATGTGCTTGCTTTAGGGTGTATAGTGTTTACACTACAAATGGGTCCCCATGTGAATTTATAGATGTTTGCTCCATTACATCCTGTCACTCTGTCATCTTGCAATTCAAATCAGCGAGGCCCATCTCACCAAGGCACTTACCAGAGTATCACAGAGTGAAGGAGCTCTAGGATTTCTGCCACTCTTTGATTGGTTACACAGCCGCAGCAGTCAGTAGATAGCAGAGATTCCATTATTACAATGCTTTTTATGTTTGCATTTCATCTGTAATAAAAAAAGAAACCCAACATATTTTACGATTTCTTCTACAGCTGTGCTCTGAAACAACATGGAAAGCATGACAAAGTGAATAACTTACTATTTCTTCCTCTAGGAACCGTGTCTGATGACATTAACAGCTCTGGCTGTATCCCTCTCAGCGAGTGCCACTGTACCTACAAAGGTGAAACATATAGTCCAGGTGCTTCTTTTGCATCCCAGTGCACTTCATGGTAACCTACTATTTTTGTCAAATCTTTTCCTTTTTTTGTGCATTACCTAATAATTGTTGGCAGTGGGCAAGAAATCACTGATTACACAGGGGTTGGGAATGAATATATTAGTCTGAAGCTTCTGGCTTAAAATACTTACTAAAGTTGTTTATCTCCTTGGTTTCTTTCTGTACACGAGAACAAAAACTTGAATTTAGACAAGAGTAATCTCATTTTCAAACCCAGGCACGTTAACAATATGATCAAATCCAGTCACTGAATGCTCAAATCAGCCCTGAGTAACATAAATCCAGTGACAGGTTTCAGACGGGTAGCTGTGTTAGTCTGTATCAGCAAAAACAATGAGGAGTCCTTGTGGCACCTTAGAGACTAACAAATTCATTTGGGCATAAGCTTTCGTGGGCTAAAACCCACTTCATCATATGCATGAAATGAAAAATACAGGAGCAGGTATAAATACATGAAAGGATGGGGGTTGCTTTACCAAGTGTGAGGTCAGTCTAATGAGCTAAATCAATTAACAGCAGGATACCAAGGGAGGAAAAATAAGTTTTGAAGTGGTAAGAGAGTGGCCCATTACAGACAGTTGACAAGAAGGTGTAAGTAACAGTAAGGAGAAATTAGTATTGGGGAAATTAAGTTTAGGTTTTGTAATGACCCAACCACTCCCAGTCTTTATTCACGCCTAATCTGATGGTAAATCCAGTGGTGGACTCCAGCATGAAATATGTAGTTCTATATAAGCACTATTTTAAATTTGAAGACACAGTGTATTACATGGATAGTGAAATTATGTGTACACATATAATAGCTTCTGGATGTGAATTGATGGCTTCCCCATAGCTGCTTAAATATTACTTCAGTGTATGTATATGTGTATATGTATATAAATACACAAAATTTTATTTTTTTGTTTTATTATTTGTAAAGAATTATTTAACATGCTCTGAATTTTGTCTCATGCTAATGAAGGTAAGAGTCCAAATTCAGTATGAGAAAAATTCCTTGGTATTCCATAGAATTGCTTCCACTTTCACAGGGGCTGAATTTGGTCCAAAGATTTACAATGAATAGCTTTAGGTTAAAACATCATTACCATGAAGACGGAGATGCCTTTCCCTTATTCATTTTGAGTTTTTAATGCAATATCAAAAAAACAATGAGGAGTCCGGTGGCACCTTAAAGACTAACAAATTTATTTGGGCATTAGCTTCCATGGGTAAAAAACACAGTTCTTCAGATGCATGGAGTGTAAATTAGAGATGCGGGCATTATTATACTGACACATGAAGAGAAGGAGTAACTTTCCCTTTTACCCACAAAATCTTATGTCCAAATAAATGTGTTGGTCTTTAAGGTGCCACCGGACTCCTCCTTGTTTTTGTGGATACAAGCTAACACAGCTACCCCCTAATACTTGACACAATGCAATATCAGTTAGTCTACTTGCAAACAGTGATAAAAACAGCAGGGGGGAAATGAAGATGTCATCTGTCCCCATTTTCTCCCATTTTTCTTAAGCTTGTGTCACTCAAGCTTAACAAACATCTCTTGTCTTTTTTTTCAGTACCTGTACTGGAGGCCAGTGGAGTTGTGTCAGCCTTTCCTGCCCTGGGACTTGCTCCATTGAAGGAGGTTCCCACATCTCCACATTTGATGAGAAACGTTATTCCTTCTTTGGAGATTGTAGCTATATCCTGACGAAGGTAACTATAATTGAGCATTTACTGCCAATGCAACTTAGTATAGGCAGATTCTTTAACTAGAGAGGATGCAACTTAATTAGTGCTACTGGAAGTCTCAACATGGAGCTTGATCCAAAGACCAATGAAATTAATAGGATTCTTTCCATTGACTTCAATGGGCTTTGGAATAGGCCCATAATAAACGAATGCAAAGACTTAATCAGGTAGCTGAATACATTAGGAATGTGTATTTTTTAGAGGGAGGGAGGTTTGCTTATGAATTACATTGCATTTTCCAGACCCCTTCAATATAACCTGCAGATGGTTACTATACATTTTCAAATAAATCTCCTCTGTCCTGTGTTTTGTAATTTTTTCTTTCTGAGTAAAGTTAACCCTCCTTTCTGCCTCCATTGTCACCCTTAATCCAGTTTGCACACAGTTTGCCTTCCTTGATTAAATGTTCTTCATGTCAGAAGCATCATTTATAGTTCTCATGCAAACTGACTATCAACTTTCCTATTACACATGCATAACTGTTCAGTCTCAGAGCAAAAGACTAAGAACTCCTATTCAGGAGTAGGATCTAAAATGTGTATGTGTGGTTTAGATAACTTAATAACTGGGGACTGTGATATGTATGGAATACAGGATGTGGGAATGAATGGGGGTGGTAATGATTATGTACCTGAATGAAAGTCCATTAGAGTCACTGCAAAAGTCAGGCCCTATATACCACTGTCATTGACTTATATATAATAACTTCTGTAAAAAAAGTAATAAAGACTTAATATTAAAAATAACACACACACAAAGAATTATCTTTCCTCACCTAACAGCTGTGTGCTAGAAATCCTTTTTATGAGATAAAACAACCTCACTTTCAGTAAGGCCAAGTTAAATTTTAACTGAAAAGAGAATGCCACAAAAATATCTGTTGCTAATCTAGGAATGTCTGAACATTAAGGCTCCTGAAATCTCCTCATGAGTACTTCAAGTATTTAATGCCATGGTCAGCTGACACTTTTCATTGTGTTGCATGTGTTTACGCCAACTTACTTTGGTGAGTGTAAATGGGTGTGCATATGAGGAAGAGAGACAAAGGGAAGGAATGAGCAAAATTTACAATGACCAAGTTTACCCAGAATGTTATTTGATATTGATCCCTTTTCACCTAATAGGTTTGTTTTTTCTTTTTTTCAGCTCTGTGACAGCGATTCCTTCACTGTTCTAGGAGAAGTCCGCAAATGTGGCCTAACTGACACCGAGACATGCCTGAAAGGTGTAGCCATCAGCATAGGTGGAGGACAAACTGTACGTAGTAAAAACAGATACCCAACCTTTGGCCTGAATGCTTTTAAAATGGACGGTTATTGCGTAGGTAGGTGTGGGTGGGAAGGATGGGCTTAAACTGAAGATCAGAGAAAAACGTGAGTGATCTGTAGCTTGCAAAAAGTGTTACCCATCACCAACTAGACTCACCACAACTTCTGTTCCTGATGCAGTAGGAACTATGTTCAGCCTTATGTTGTGCCCAGATGGAAAAATATTTGAACATGGATGGTCCTTGATCCTAAATCCTGTACCAACAAACACACATATGTATTGTTTGGGGTAGATGCATGCACAAAAAAGAACAGCGAAGCTAGGAAGTCAGCATTGATTTCTGTTCAAATAAGATATAACCTTGATCAAGCAAAAAGAAACTGCAGTGCAGACAATGGAAGTCAAGATACTGGTAGTTCTCTGGCATTTACATTTTATACAGATTTTCTAAATAATTGCTAGTTATAACAATTATAGAAAATAGTATAGTAACAAAAAAAGTTGTGTTGAAAAGTTGATTTTCACTATATCAAGCGTCCGACCTTTTTCTTCATCTTGAACAATACTAGATATGAAATATTTGGAAAGTGCTGAACAGTTCCTAAACCTGCTTGCCAATCACTGTCTTTTTCTTCTTGTCAGATTGTTGTGATCAAACCTTCTGGCAGCGTGTTTGTGAATACGATCTACACCCAGTTGCCCATCTCTGCAGGTATGTTCTTTTAGGAGACATCTGTGGCATTCGCGGACTTTGACTTGGCTAGCCTAGTGCTTTGCTTATACTCTCCGTTACATTCTGAAGTCAGTTACCCTGCAGTAACCTCTTATTTTTAAAATAATTGTTTTTGCTCATTCAGCATTTTTCAGTTTGGAGATAATCGGATATTGTTGTGTAACCATTAGAGAACATCTTCTATACACACATACACGATCACGCTGATATTTCCAGACCCAACTAGTGCTGTAAGAGTAAAAAGCAAATACACTGGGCCCCAAAAACCAGGCCTACAACTGATTGAGCCAATAGGTTGCCCTATGCCTCTTCTGCCTGTTTTCAAGAATATTGTTCATCATTAAAGCCTTTCACTCTATCTGTACCTCCTTGGTTTCTTACCCACATATACAGGAAGTACAAGTACTGTATGTGTATCAAGTATTTTCAGATTGGATCCTAGGACAACATCATGTTAGGTAATTCTCCCAGAGCCAAAGTCTGTTTGGACACAGAAATTCATGTTCTTCTCCTTGTTCCAAAGAAATTACGAGACTGGAGGCGTGTTCTGCCTGCTTGGTACCTAGAATAGTAATAGACTAACTTTGTACCAGATTTTAGATCCAGTTCAAATTAACTCTCCTTTTTTTCTCCAAGTGATAGCTTAACACTACATGTAGCAGAAGCTTAGTATAAAGAGAATCTTTGTAAATAATGGACAGTTGTTTCGATTTTTGATCACATACAAAAATGGGTTTATTATGTTCTTTGTCCACAGCCAATGTCACTATCTTCAGGCCTTCATCATTCTTCATCATCGTACAAACAAACTTTGGGCTTCAGGTTCAGATCCAGCTTGTACCCATCATGCAACTCTTTGTAAACTTGGACCCATCCCACAAAGGGCAGACATGTGGTAAGTGGACTTATCTAATATGTGTCTTTCCTACTGAGGAGAAGCACCACCCAGACTGCTTGTTTGGGTGGGAGACAGGCAGCAGGATCAGAGAAAGTCAGAGAATTAGACTTTTGATCAGGAAAGGAAGCACGGCTGAGCTTTTATAAGATTAAGCTTTCTCTCTGGGAGTAAGAAGTAGAAGAGTCACTGAATGCTATTTTTACTTTTATGTTATGTTTACTCTGATCAAATAAAAGTGTAGTGGTGTTTCAGACCCAGAAGTCGAAAGCATAGCCAATCAGTGGGTTTTGAAGAGTTCTGCAGGGCCCCTGAAATAGCGATAGGAAAAGTAGCCGGGTTAGTCTGATATTCACAGGAAAATGTCCTGAGAGAAAGCTTTCAGAGGTACAAAGGTTGTACCAGCAACCCAGAGACATGGGTCTTGAACAAGAGTGTAATCAGGAAGGAGCAGGTTGTGACCTCACTCATTGAAATTACTTTTGATCTTGTATGAGAGATTCAAAATCCTTCTGCTTCCCGCTAAGGTCTTTGTGGAAACTTCAACAATATCCAAGCAGATGACTTCAAAGCCACAAGTGGTGTAGTGGAAGGAACAGCAGCCGCTTTTGCCAATACCTGGAAAATCCAGGGTGATTGCCCTAATGTCAAAAACATCTTTGAGAACCCCTGTACCCTCAGCATAGAAAATGGTATGTTCGTTATAATAATATATTTCTTCTATAATTAGAAGACTAAACAAATCTGACAAAAATAGGTAGCAGAAATGAATTCAGATTCTAAATTCCATGTTACATATAGATGGTTTTAAAAATTAAATCATAAAAGAAGATTAGCTTGAAAAACAAAGCAATTATTTAACTGTAAGAAATATTAACAGGATGCTGCGACTCATTTTAACTAATCCAACCTTGCCTACCCATTTTCTGTTAGACAAGACTGAGGTTTTCTCTTAATAAATAATAATAATACTTAAGACTAATAGAGTATTTTAGAGCCCCACAATAGCTCTGTGAGTTAAGAAGTGAAGTGTTAAGATTCCCGTTTTGCATGTGGGGAAACTGAGTCATTGAAGAGGTTATCATTCCATCCTGTAAGATGCTGAGTGCCATCTAGAAGATGTGGTGTGCTCAGAACTTTGCATGTTTGGACTGTATGTAACTTGCCCAGTGCCACACAATGAGTCATGAATCATACTGAGAATTCATTGGTTCAAGGCTCTCAATCTTCTGTTCTAACCAATAAAGAACTTAAGTTTTTAAGGTCCACAAGCCACTCTTTCTGCTGCTAATATGAATTGAGCCATTAGTAATCCACATTGAAAATCTCCTTTTTCAAAACACCAGCTCAAGTTTTACCAGCTTAATCAAAGGCAGCCATTGTGATTTAGCTTCAGTCAGTTTATGACACGTTCATATTTCTGTACAAAGAGAGTGGGCAGTTTTTTGTGTTTGAAGAAATACAGAGCCAAATTCTACTCTTTGTTATGCTTCTGCAACTCCACTGAACACAACGGGCTTACAGTGATGTAACTGGGAAGAGAATTTAACCCATAAAGTGAAACATGAATTCATAGCATTTTCTGTTTTTACAGAAAAATATGCTCAGCACTGGTGTGGATTGCTGACTGATACTCAAGGACCTTTTGCTGAATGCCACTCAACAGTGAATCCAGATGTTTACCACACGGTACTTTGCTAGTTATTTCTTTCACCTTTATAATAGCACCAATAAGAGTCTGATCCCTGATACCAAGTGCCAAGAGAAACACATACCAAACAGGAGGAGCTGGTTTAGACACCCAATTTGCTTCTGACAAGTTCATCAGGCTACAATAACGTTTAACTGTAATTTGATTTCAAGTAATCTACTCCTTCTCTAAGTAGGCATTTTTCTTTACACTATCAGGAAGATAAGTTTAATTGTTTCACTTTGTATATGACACTGCATTGATTGTAAATATCTGATGTAAATAGTAAAACTATTTTTTTCCTCAAATAAAAGGAGGAACATAAAAATACAGCTGCAGGCATCTATTTTACTTCCTTGTAAAGGATTGCATCTTTCTGGCAGGTACTCAGGGTAATTTCCCTTGCGGAGAAGTAATCTAAATTTGCATGTCTGAAACACTCTTAGATAACTGACTGCAAAGAAGGAAATGCTTAGATTTTTATACAGGTATAAATATACAGACATTAATGGGCCAAATTCTGTTGTCAATAACATTGATGAAAATCCAGAATAAACCCATTGACATACTTCAGATCTATACTGGGGTAAATCAGAGCACCATTTGGTCCAATAGGTTGCAAAGTAAATACATCAAGGTAGAATTTGGCCCTATAATCCATTATAAGACTAAATAGAGCCAGTGATTTTGACATGTGAATGCAAAAACTTAAAGGGAAATTTCTTTGGATGGGCAGTTCAGTGATTACTAATGAGTCTTATATGTATTCCTAGAACTGTCTGTTTGACACCTGTAATTGTGAAAAGAGTGAGGACTGCATGTGTGCTGCCCTCTCTACCTATGTCAGAGCCTGTGCTGCCAAAGGAGTCCTGTTGAATGGATGGAGGACCAATGTCTGCAGTAAGTTTTAAAACCATTCACTGGTTAAAAATGATCAGCCAGTGGGCCCTTTATACCAGTTTCCAAGAAATCCACGGCTCTCTCAGTCAAATCTTAAACAAAAGTTTGATGGTGTTCTATCAACAATTCTCTTATAGAATCTAAGGGGTATAAGTAACGGGGGACATAATGAACGATAAGTAGGAAGTTACTTAAAGAAGAGGCTTCATGAGAATCATGCCTACACTGAATGAAAGTCCCAAGGAAATATCAGGGAGCATAAGGCTTTTACTGTCGATTTAATATAATTAGGATGCTTCCAGTTTTATTACTTTAATATACTGATGGTGGAAGGAGGAAAATAAACAAACAGAAAAAATAAACTGTACAAATTAATATGGGCTAAATTCTCCACTTGTTTAAACTGAAGAAACCTCATTGACAGCAATGGGGTTCTCTAGTGTACCCGTCCGAGATAGTAATGTGGGGGTAAATTTTGTAGTAGAAGTACAAAAGACATGTATATTACATTACTGTTGACCTCACTGAAGAATTTCATCCATTCAGTTTTAATCTGTGGACATACAGGATCTATCATACACAATATATCCAAAATTTGGCATTTATAGCCATCATTAAATAAGCTATGAATGTAACTTACTTTATTTTACTCTCTCAAGCCATAACCTCGTGCCCCAAATCCCTGACGTACAGCTACGTTGTCAGTTCCTGCCAACCCACTTGCCGATCTTTGAGTGAGCCCGATGTCACATGCAACATCAAGTTCACTCCAGTTGATGGCTGCACCTGTGCAAATGGAACTTACATGGATGAAAATGGCAAATGCGTGCCCGCTACTAGCTGTCCTTGTTATTACAAAGGATCTGTGCTACCTTCTGGAGAGGTTGTTCACGACAATGGTGTCATATGGTAAGAGGTTCTTTAACAAAACCCTGGGACTGGACACTGGCAATCATGGAATCATATATATTTTATGAAGTCTAGTCAAGTCAAATGAGTTTCTCTCCCGTTTAAGAATTTTCAGTGTGAAAATCACAATTACTCATGAATTTTTAGGATTGTCTTTGTTTAGAAGTCTTTAATCCAGTCAACTAACTCAATTAGCCATATTTTCTCCCTGAATTTAAAAGGTTTCTTCCAGATTAAAAAAGTCTACCAGTTTAATATTCCCTGTACTTAAAATGAGGAATGCTGGTGAAATGAATAATATTACGGAAGAAACTTTTTAAGTGTAATAATCTATGTCGACAAACTGACTGGGTGGCATTGCCTTAGCATAAGGCACAAGCTTGTTTGTTTTCTGGACAGCTATCACAGAAATTATATGCAAACAATATACACGGTTCTGTTGAAAGGACACTTTCTATCTCTGGCCACAAGGTGGCATTTCAGTATTCCAGATTCCATAGGAAACACTGGATGTATGGCAAGATAGAAGCAGCTCTCCGTGTAACTAACTAAGATTTGAAGCAAACATAATTCCCTTCTCTTTCTCACAGCTCTTGCACACATGGAAAGTTGGACTGCGTGAGAGTGAAACCAGAACCAGGTATAATCCCTTTAAGCTTTATTTTAATTCCCTCTCACACTTCTGAGTGAACTCAGTTTTATTACAATGATGAAGACAGCAAACATTTGAAACCCAGTAGGGAAATTAACGCATCAGAAACCATTTGCATAGCAGTTTTGTAGTAGCAAGGATGTAATTTTTGAAATGCAAAGTACCATTCTTTATATTGTGACATAGTGGAAACAAAATATGACAAGAACTAAAGGATCTAATTCAGAGCAAGATAAGATCTTGTCATAGTGTTACAGATAAAAAAGAAAAGTGCCCTAGGGAGTACATAATAACCACTGAATTTCCTAAAAAGCAAAAATTACTGGATGCCTGTAACTTGATAAATATAGGGTGAGGGGTGTCCTTTATGAATTGTTCTCCAAAAGGCAAATTTCTATGAGACTTCTTAAAAATGAAAGTCAGCAAAAAAAAAAAGAAAGAAAAATAACACAGCTGTTAATATAGTAACAAGAATCAGTTTCTTTTTTCAACAAAGAAATGGTGGTAAGATGTATTTCTTAACAACTGAAAGGTGGTTCAAAGCACTTATCACATATTTCAGTAGGTATTAGGTAAAATCCCAAAGTATAACATGCCACCGACTCCATTCTCCATACAGTAGAAGAAAAAACATTAAGATCCAAATATTGTTCATGAGCCAATGGCAATTTTTTTAATGACATGCATGGCCAGGGCTCTGGCCATACTTCTGGTTCATATGTTTAATACTACAGCTATTATCAGGTGCTTATCCAAGATGTGGCACCCAATCCTGCAGTCGCTACTCAAACAAAAATTTCCCCCTGGTGTCAGTGGGAGTTTTAACTGAATAAAGAGTGCAGGGTTTGGCTACACTTACCATCTCTGTGCTTGCAGAGGGGGTAATTAAACATGCAAATGACCAGTTCTGTAACTAACTGGCCATTTGTGCATGCCGTTACATTGCACGTGAAAACTATGCATCTGCTATTCTAAAATCTGTCCCATTAATTATAGCACAATTATTACAGGATTAACTGAATTGAAATATATTATATAAAGATTCAAATGGATTTTGTTTCCAAAGTAATGTGTAAATTAGTTGTAAATTTTCTTTACTAACAATAATGAAGAATTGTATCCCAAGTTTACAACCAAAGGCAATGAGCTCCTATATCTGAGGTCATTTATAATTCTAAACAAAGCCTTGTGCCCAATTCCGTGGCTAAAATCATTTCAGCAGAGAGCTAAAATGTGTGACAGAGCAAATGAAGGTTATTTACCAGTAACTGAAGCATTGTAACTAGATTGTGTTCCTTGGCTTAACTCTAAAATCAGGGCTCTTTGGAGGCATATTCATGACAAATAATTACTGTAGCAATAACTGATAACTCTGTGTTTGATCCCAAATGTCTTATGGCTTTTGTCTCCTGCAGTCTGTGCAGCTCCCATGGTCTACTTTGACTGCAGCAATGTCACTGCAGGCACAATTGGATCCGAGTGCCAGAAGAGCTGCCAGACTCTTGATATGGGATGCGTAAGTGCCAATTCCTTATGCCCACTTGAAAACATTTTCATATCCTGACCAAAATTAAATCTCTCACACTCTGTGCTGTTGTAGTTGAATGTTTCTTTTCCACTGACATGATTTATCAAGTGATGTTTTCTCTATGGTTCTTACAGTACAGCACACAGTGCGTCTCTGGCTGCGTGTGCCCTAATGGTCTAGTGTCAGATGGCAAAGGTGGCTGTGTAGCTGCGGGGGAATGTCCATGTGTTCACAATGATGCCTCCTACAATCCAGGAGAAACAATTAAAGTCAACTGTAACACCTGGTAGGTATATGTTGAATAGTTATGGTTTTCACAATCCTAAAGGTACATGTCCGTGTCACTTAAACTTGAGGAGAATCTCATTTTGCTGTAGCAGAATTAAGACTTACAGCACACACTTGAGTGGGGCTCATATTCCATGCAACAGAAGGTGATGATAGACATACACATAGCCTGTGCACTAGAATTTGGTTGGCAATGCGATCCTTCACTGCAAGAGGGTTAGTAGTTAGTTCCGCATTGGTATCTAATGTTGAAATCTAATATTCAGCATAAAAAAAAAAACGGGCTCTCTTCATTCTTTCCAAAACCAAACAAGAATAGTTAGTAAATGAGCAGGACAACGATGGGCTTTATATGCCCTCATCTCCATTAGAGCTGCACGGGAAAACTTTATACCTGCTCAGTCTGTATGCAGTCCCTCAATGGTGCATACATCTCAAAAAATTCTAAGAGGTTTTGAAATCCAAAGGGTTTTTAAATGGCTCTCAATCATATCACCCATTTAATCAGAAAATAAATTAAATTTTGGGAATTAATGGGGTCTATGTGCTGTTGGTCCAGAGCTACGATAGATTACTGTTTAGAATGAGTAAGCCCTATTTCCCAGTACCATAGGTTTACTGTATTTTGGAATAGACACATTCTGAATCAAATTTACATCTGGCTATATAAGGAGAAATTAATATGTTAAGTATTTTTGTTACATTTGGACTTTTTTCTCCCTCCTAGCACTTGTAAAAACAGAATGTGGCAATGCACCAATGAATCTTGCCTGGCAACCTGCTCTGTTTATGGAGATGGTCATTACATTACTTTTGATGGCAAACGCTTCAGCTTTAGTGGAGACTGTGAATACACACTGGTCCAGGTACTGAGCTTCTTTCCTAGCATTATTACACCACTAAAAGTATCTTGTGTTCCTACATGTGGTGACCTTGCATTACTAACCCTAACTATAACTCCTGTTCTCAGGATTACTGTGGTAAAAACAGTACCAGCCTCGGAACCTTCCGAGTGATCACTGAGAACATCCCCTGTGGAACCACTGGGACCACCTGCTCAAAGGCCATTAAAGTCTTCCTAGGGGTGAGTAGCTTCTTTGATAAACTGTGGGAAAGAACATGTGTATCTGATCTCTGACATGAGTAGGATGCACAATAGATTGTCCAAGATAGATCTCACTGTAAAAATATCCAATCAGACAGCATAACCTTTCATAGCCTTCCAAACTTGCTACCAGCAATTGCGTGATATCTTAGGAAGAAATGCTATAGAATAATTCAGATAGTTATAGATATATTAAATCTGTTGGCTTTTTAACTGGCTTTTCTTCCTATTTCAGAACTATGAACTGGTACTCAGTGACGGAAAGTTTGAAGTGATAGAGAAGGTCCGTGGAGGGGAAGTGCCATACAAGGTCCGTTACATGGGCATCTACATGGTGATTGACACCAACAATGGGCTGATTCTTATGTGGGATAAGAAAACCAGCATATTCATCAAGCTCAGCCCAGATTTTAAGGTGAGTTTTAGGAGCTGTGTGACTGGGATCAACTGTTATGGATACACTATGGTGTTATCTCTTGAAGGAGAAAATGGAAGTGCAGTGAAACATAAGTAAGATTGTAACTGCAAGATTGAATGAATTCCTATTGCATATTTTCAGCCTTTCAGTGGTGTCTCAAAATAGATCCTTTAGAGTGACAGAATATAGTGGGGTGATAAGCTGCTTCTAAATACATCATTCATGTCCACAAATTACATAATGATTTCATAACTAAATAGTAGCAGAACATTCATTAAAGGTCATTACTAATAAGGTATATTCAAAATGAAATAAAAATAGTTAATTCTTTTTTTTTTTTAAATACTAAGAACAAAATTATGTGTCTACTTTACTTCTTTCTTCAGACAGGATTCAGTACAATAAAAAAAAGGGTACATTTTTTGGTAAAGGCATCTTCAGGGAAAAGTGTGAGGCTGTCACTGAAGACGCAAAGTCTACATTAAATCCGAAAAGTCAGAGTTTCAGTTAATCACAGACACTGGCAAATATGTTTTATTAGCACTCATCAGTTTGTTTGTTTCTCTATGCAGGGTCAGGTCTGTGGCCTGTGTGGGAACTATGATGGCAATGGCATTAATGACTTTACCACCAGAAGTCAGTCTGTGGTAGGAGATGTGCTGGAGTTTGGAAACAGCTGGAAGGTGTCTCCTACTTGCCCAGATGCCAAGAGCAACAAGGATCCTTGCACTGCAAACCCTTACAGGAACTCTTGGGCCCAGAAGCAGTGCAGCATAATCAACAGCAAAGTATTCGCTGCCTGTCACTCTCAGGTATAGCAAATCCTCAGGTGGAATCCTTCTAAGTAGGGATTATATTATATACAGAATACCTTCGTGGTGCACTTTGCGTTGCCACTCCCTGCACTAAACATAAGGATGCTCTACCTGTTTTTTAATGTACATGTACATTTGATTGTGGGAGAAGCATCATGGGCTTGATCCAGTTTCACACTGAAGTCAATGGAAAGATTTGACTTCAATGGGAGCTGGATCAGGTCCTTTAAGACCAAACTGGACTCATAGCTAATTCCAGGAGGACTATGCAGAAATTTCACTGAGATTCATTTTCTCTTTTTGCCAAGTAAGCCGGTCCATCAAAGAAGTATGTGACACTTGTACAGACGTCATCAGATAACCCTTTTTACAGGGGACAATCACAGGATGTGTTATTCCGTCCAGTAGGATTAGCTTCTGATAATACATTTAATTGATAACAGGATGATTGTTGTGATAGGATGTACTAATCTAATTGTATTATTTTTTCCAATTAATTTGTAATGTTCCACAGCTGTTAGGGTAGTCACTTCTCTTATGATTACTAATGCTAGGCGTGTCCTACACTTGATGTCTTCACTTGACTTTATAAAAAAAAATTCTTGTCATTTCCCCCCCAATTTAGACTCTTTTTTTCCAAAATCATAATTTATTCTGCATGTAGTTCCATTGCTATAGGGAATGATGTTACAAGAGAAAAAGAAAAGAACAGCATCCATTTCAAACATTCGACTGAAATTTTAGGAGGGGGGGAATTGCTATTGCAAAACAAGATGACAAATGCATGGAACAAAAATTAAACGTCATGTATTCTTTTTCTAACAGGTTGAACCAAATGAATATTATGAAGCATGCGTGACTGATGCTTGTGCCTGTGACACTGGGGGAGATTGTGAATGTTTCTGTACAGCGGTAGCTTCATATGCTCAAGCATGTAATGAGGCTGGCATTTGTGTTGCATGGAGAACCCCATCTATCTGTCGTGAGTATTACCCCATAACTTCATGGAGGGAGAGGGAGAAAAAGAAATAAAGAACGAGAAGGGGAAAAAAACACAGGAAGAAATGAAGAGGAGTATAGTACTGTTCCTGAGATGCACTACAATCTGGAAAATAGCAAAATAGTCCAAAGCAAACAGTAAATTATCAATAGAACTATCTACAAAACTTCCTTTTCCAATCTTCCTACACATCTCCAATTGTAGATATGATTAAAATAAAACTGTGCCCTAGTGATTGTATTAGTTGTTAAATTACTGTATTATCTAGTTACAGATTGTGATATACCACTGCCATCCTACTATATATATATATAGTATATATACACACAAACACACACACAGCTTTTATCTGTCACAGTGTAAGTAATAGCAATGCATAGTAGCAGCTGAAAATTTTATGTTCCAGTTAATTGAGTTTTATGCGTTCTGTCAGTGTACCAGCACTGAAGTCAATACAACTGTAGAATTAAGATAATCATATTGAATTAGAAACAGGATAACTACTGTTTACTACTTGCAGAATTATGTTAGTATTATGGGATTTGTACACAGCATATGGATAGCTATGAAGCACTTTAGAAACATTTTGTTACATGTAATATTTTCACCCATTTTGCCCTCTTTCAGCTCTGTTCTGTGATTACTACAACCCGCAAGGGGAATGCGAGTGGCACTACAAGCCTTGTGGGTCTCCTTGTATGAAGACCTGCAGGAACCGAAGTGGAAAATGCCTTCATGAGTTACAAGGCTTGGAAGGTAAAATACATTATATATATCTCACTCTACTTATAAAAGCTAATTAAAAATTCCTAAACTAAAATTCCTACTTCTCAATATAGTTAATAATATTAGAAAGTACAAGCCAGGTTAGTGATTATGGAGTTTTCTGAATTGTGTGTAATTCTCTAAAGAGGTCATGATCTTCTTTGGGATTAAAATCCAAATTATTGCATTTAAAGTCTCAGAGAAATTTATGCTATGGCAGCAATATGCATCATGTCACTAAGGGTGAAATTCCACCCCTTGACAAGAAATCAATGCAGAATTTAGACAGTTGTCTAGAGACACCCGCAGTGTAAGAGATCCAGTGTCAATATAACTCTCTTTGTTACTGCAGGATGCTATCCAAAGTGTCCAGAGAACAAGCCCTATTTTGATGAAGATGATATGGAGTGTGTCGATAGCTGTGGCTGTTACGATACCAAGGGAAAATATTACAAGCCAGGAACACCCATTCGTTCAGAAGAGAACTGTCAATCATGGTAAGCTTAGCTGTATGAGGATTTTAGGAGGATCCTAACATAATGTACTGGTCATTAAACTCCATTGTTTGCTAACAGGAATTGGTCTTGTGCCTACTGTGCATAAATTACTAATGAGTACATAAACTACTTTTATTTCTGGGACTGGGAAGGGAAAGGATCATGATCTGAAATTCTTTCCTTTGGAGTGATTTGCTTGAAGAATATTTCTCTGTTTTATTGCACATTCTGTATTATCCTTAAAAAAAAAAGATCTTCTTTATACTGCATTTAGGAAACAAATTGACAAGGTATTATTGAAATCATTATCTAAAATTGCTCTATAGCTTAATTCTGTTCATTTGTTTTT
Source organism: Trachemys scripta elegans (assembly GCF_013100865.1). NCBI lineage: Eukaryota > Metazoa > Chordata > Testudines > Emydidae > Trachemys > Trachemys scripta. The sequence goes on along the minus strand of NC_048301.1, from coordinate 108,099,729 downwards.
GCTATTGTCTTGGCATGTATCTGTCTAGGAGAGTCCTTCAGTATTTTTATATGTTTTATTTTTTGTAACTGATTTCTTCGTTACACAGATATTTACTTAGGGACATATTCTGATATGCTTCTCATGCTGAATAGCAATTTTACTCCACAAAGTCAATAGGACTACTTGCGGAGTACAGCGTTAGTTAGTGTGAACAAAGGTACCTGAATTTAGGCCTTAATTAGTAAGTGAGAAATCCCTATCTTTGTGCACAGCCTGAGTAAACGGACTGTGTTCTCACAGGGGCGTACCATCAAGGGCTGAGGAGAGGGAATCCTCCTTACTAGGCTGCAGAGCAGCTAAAGAGACTCTCTGGCAGCTATTTCAACCTAAGAGCAACAGTAATTCCTCCACCACCATCCCTGCTGCACTTCCCCTCCACTGGGGGGAAGTGGTCAGTGGATCCCTTCCTGCAGCCTCCAAAACCTTCTTCTGTGGCATCATGGAAGGGATGCAGTGCAGGGTATTGTTAGTAGGCACAGATGGTGTTACAAATCCTGTCTGCAGATTGAAAGGAGCCTGCCCATCCTGCCTTTCTGCAGCAGAAGTGCACCAGTTTGAGAGCTCAGGGCCCTTCTATCACAGGATGGATGAGAACATTCTAGGTCTTTTTGAGCTTACCCACACAACTTTTCTCCATGAACTTCATTTTGTTCCTTCTGATATAAATGCAATAGAAACAGTTAAAACAGTAAAATGTATGTGGTTATCCTTTATGCATCTTCAGTCCCATATTTCTTTTCTCTTTTCCCCCCGCAGTGAATGCACAATGAATGGCATTGAGTGTGAATATGATGAAGACGGTATGTTGACAAAGCAGCTGTTATCTGAACATGAAATTTTTGGAACAATCTATTCTATTATACAGGAAATCTAATGATGACATTCTCCTTTGATTTACAGAATGCCACTGCACATATGATGGAAAGCAATATGAGTATGAGGATGTCATCTACGACACTACAGATGGTATTGGCGGGTGTATCATTGCAACTTGTGGTCACAATGGAACAATTGATAGAAAAGTCTACGCATGTTCTACACCCTCAACCACAACACCATTTTCATTTTCCTCTTCAACACCTATATCCACCACTACAGGTATGTTTTTAATGAATACATGAGCTCACTGTACTCTTACTTGCCGTTGAGTGAAATTTACCTACCAAACCATGCTTATAACTTTAACGAATGGATCAGAAACTCAAAAACTAATAAGACCTATTTTTCTTTGCATTTTATATATTTTATATAGTTTTGATCATAGCTAGAAAACAAATTGAAACATGAAAATATAGAAAATTAAACCACTGTGCATGGTTTTGATATGATCTTTGCTCAAATTCAGACAGATTCATTAGAAAACAATCCCAAGGGTATTTTATAAACTGTTGTGGTAACTGATTCTATACCATTCTTTTTAAATTGCTATATAGAAAATGTCCACAGCTAGTAATCTGCACAGTCATAGAATCATTCCCTATTATTCATTTATTAAATTGCAGAATGACTAATTTCTCCTAAAATCCCAGTCAGTATCATAGTATTTTGAAAATGCAGTTAGTAAATGGATTGCTCAGACTGCAATACTGAGATACTATGCATTTCACCTCTAGATCTCTGGTTCAATTTGTCCCAGATTGGTAATGCCTGAAAGTCATGACCATCTGATGGCTGTTTGATAGCACACGTGAGATTAGTTAGTCATTTTAGTATAGTTCTTAGTGCTATATCACAGAAACTGCCAGCATAGTTGGCATTAACTGGCAACTTTTCAGAAGTTTCAGAGAGGCCTGCATTGAATCAGCAAGGAGCATGAACTACTCTCTCCACCCAAGAGATGGTCCCTTACAAACAGACTTGAAGCACATTAGGGCGCATAAGGAAACTTATACCCCTGATTCAACCCTGCAGTAATTATTCTATGAACAAATAGAGAGGAGTGCAGGCAATGTGACATGTTCATGAGCAGTAAATTTATATAACAAATAAATTAGGTGCATATGCGGCCTACTCCAAAGCACATTGAATTCAACTATGTCTTTCCATAGCTTCAGTGCGTTTTGGATCAGGGCCTTAATGTTCATGTGAAGATGCAAACATGCTGCACAAAATGGAAAATTTTATGCAAAGATGTTTTTTCCCAAGTGTGCAAATTATGCATGTGTAACTTAGGCAACTATTTTTGAAATTTGGTAATTACTCTTTATCCTAGCACATCACAAGAAATAATGGCCATGCCCTTGGAAGTGATAAATCCAGGCATACCAACAAATTCAGATGTTGCGATTATTTTCATTATTTGAATGGATATTCATTATAATTTAACTAGCCTAATAAATTGATATATTTTTGAGCTCAGTATACTAGCTCATGCCCTTTGGCAGGTGTCTAGACAAGCCCCTCTTCCTACAGCTGATAGCTGACATCACGCTCAGTCTATTTGATATAATAGAAAGGAGAATATTTGCTTGAATTTCTTAGTACTAAATTTTCACTCTTTTTGTTTTTTAACCACAGTGACACCAACTACATCAGTCTGTGTTCGTGAAGTATGCCAGTGGTCACAATGGTATGATGTGAGCTATCCAGGGTCTGGGATCAACGATGGAGATTTTGACACATTTGATAATTTAAGAGCCAAAGGTTATAAAGTCTGCAAAGCTCCAAAGGCTGTTGAATGCAGATCTGAGAAGTTCCCTAACACACCATTAAATGAACTAGAGCAAAAAGTAGAATGTAGTACAACAAGGGGACTAATATGTTATAATAAGGATCAGCATCAAATGATCTGCGACAACTTCCAGATAAAAATCTTATGCTGTAGCTTTGTACCATGTGAATATACAACTCCTGCTACCACAACGCCTGCGGAGACTACAACACCCATCACAAAAACAATCACTCCAGAAACTACTGTAACCGGTATATCTTCAACAACTACAGCACTACCTACAACCACAGAATCTAAAACAACTACTCTTTCAACAAGTACCATGACCTCCAAAACTCCTTCAACATCTCCAGTCACAGAAACAACGAGTGTGTCAACTTCAACTCTTACAACCACAGCTCCATCAACAACAATCCCTGAAACAACTGCCAGCCCTTCAACAGAAACTGTATATACTACAGGAGAAATCACATCCATAACACCTTGTAAACCAAAATGCAAATGGTCTGAATGGCATGATGTCCATTTTCCCAGTCTGGACAATAAAGGAGATTCTGAAACATATGATGATATTAGAGCAGCAGGAAAAGTGATCTGCAGCAAACCTGAAAATATAGAATGTCGAGCCGAGAAATTCCCAGAAAAATCAATTGATAACATTGGCCAAATTGTCCAGTGCAATGTATCCTTTGGACTTGTCTGCAGGAATGAAGATCAGGAAGGAGTGCTCCAAATGTGTTATAACTATCAAATAAAAGTATTCTGCTGTGATGATTTTAGTCATTGCCCATCCACATCCACTACTACAGAAACTACAACAACTGCAGGCACAACTATTGTTTCAACAAAACCTTCCACCCAGACTCCTATAACTACAGAAACTACAACTTCAACCATAAGAACTACACCTTCAACCACCACAACAACAGAAACCACAACCAAAGAAATTAAAACAACTACTCCTTTAACAACCACCCCTATAGAAACTACAACAATCACAACTACACCTTTCACTACCACAACCACAGAAACTACAACTACTCCAGGCACACCCATTGTTTCAACAGAAACTTCCACACTGACTCCTACAACTACAGAAACTACATCAACAGTTGGAACTACACATTCATCCACCACCAGCATAGAAACTACAACAGTCACAACTACACCTTTCACTACCACAACCACAGAAACTACAACTACTCCAGGCACACCCATTGTTTCAACAGAAACTTCCACACTGACTCCTACTACTACAGAAACTACATCAATAGGAACTACACATTCATCCATCACCAGCACAGAAACTACAACAGTCACAACTACACCTTTCACTGCCACAACCACACAAACTACAACAACCACAGGTACTACAACCATGACAACTCCTCAAACTACTACTACAATACCAACCACTACTCCAATAACCTCAACACCAATTCCGGACACTTTTACAACTACAACTACTTCACCAACCACTACTCAAACCACAGAATTTACCACAATAATAAGTACAATCACTACACCAACAACCACTGAAACTACCACGGCTACAACTACTACACCTATTTCAACAACAAAACCTACATCATCAATAATAGTAACAACTACTCCAGCAATAACCACAATCTCAGAAACTACAACACCTGTGACAACTGTTCCTCCAACAACTCATGATTGTTTTAAAGAACTATGTGAATGGTCACAATGGTATGATGTAAGTTACCCAAGGTCTGCTATCAATGGTGGAGATTTCGATACATTTAAGAATATAAGAGCCAAAGGATACAATGTATGCAAAGCTCCAAAGGCTGTGGAATGCAGAGCAGAAAGATTCCCTAACACACCATTAAATGAGCTGGAGCAAAATGTAATATGCAGCAAAACAGAAGGGCTGATATGTTATAACAAGGATCAACTCCCACCAATCTGCTATAATTACCAGATCAAAATTGAATGTTGCAGAAATGTAATTGTATCATGCCCAACTACCACCCTAGCCACTACAACGACAGTAAAATCCACCCCACCAATACCAACAACCACCCCAACCATTACCCCAATAGTAACAACCACCCCAGCCACTACAACGACAGTAACAACCATCCCAACCNAACCAACCGGACATAAGCATCGACCAGATCGGTCAAGTTGTGCAGTGCGATGCCAATTTCGGGCTGGTGTGCAAAAATGAGGATCAAATCGGGAAATTTAAAATGTGTTTCAACTATCAGATACGTGTTTTGTGCTGTGAAGAAAACGTAAATTGTCTTGTTACAACCTCAATTTTGCCAACAATGCCCACACGAGTAACCACTCCAACTATCTCAAGTACACCAACAGGAACAACAGAAGTAACCATGACAACTACTCACTGCTTTTGCCAAATTGAGGACGCTGTTTATGCATCTGGTAAGTCTTTAACAATCTATTAGAATATATTTAAAACAGATTTTTACATCATTTTTGAGTGGGTATTTTAATTAAAATACAGATTGTAATTATAGTAAAATTTTACATAGTCAAATTGAACTAATGCAGATTTTTCAATGATTTTTTTATGTTTTCTCTTCGTATTTTGTGTATTCTAATGGTTGTTTTTTATAGGTGAAATGATTTACAACAAAACAGACAAGGATGGATGTAATTTTTATGCCATTTGTAGTAAAACATGTTCAGTGGAGCGATTTAAGGGACCATGTAAATCAACAACTCCAGCAACAGCAACAACAACTACACCTACAACTTCAACATCTATACCAACTACGACTCCCACTACAACAGTTAGTTCAACCACTAAAATTGAGTGTCCTGATGCTAAACCTCCCAGAAAGGTATTGATCTCTTATCTTGTACAGCCTTGAAAATACCTTTAATAATAATGGGACTCACAGGAAAGAACATTATAAATTATTTAAAACTGAAAGACCACATATTTTTTTAAACAATTCTTGTGGTAGACAATGTGCAAAATTGGTATAAAACTCTTGTATGTTAGTCTGAATATTACAGGTTAATTTGTGCAACCTGGTATCTGCAAATTTCAAAGAGAATTAATCTTCCAAATTATTTTTATTGCAAATGAAGTGGATAGCTATTTCTTCTCTCCATTCTGTAATGGTCAATCTTGCCCCTTCTGTACACTGGAGTAAGAGATGGGAATGCCTCTTACTCCTGGGTACGACAGCTCTACACTGGACTGAGATATCTTGAGTATGCTCAAGATAGTGTGGAAAACTCTGTGTCTTTGGGCCTACCCTACATTGTAACCCACAGAGATGCTTACGGTGTGGTAATCTCCCTTGTGCCTTGACCAACATCCCTTTGCATAACCCAAGCTCTCACTCTTTCTCATGATGGCCTTTGGGCTGTAGTATCATACACGTTGCAAAGGCAAAGGGGCAATATGATTCCTCTGGGTTAAAACACACCTTCAAAAATTACCTCTGCAGCCTTGGTATAGGTGGGAGTTTCGGGGAGGATGTCACCCCCCCCCTTTCAGCATCATTGGGGAGAGATCTCTCATGCTAACACGGGTTGCTCCTCTCCTGACTGACAACTCTGTTTCTGATGTATAAAGCAGTGGAGATCTCCAGGCTTTGTTGCTCATTTAAGTTTACACTGGCTGAGCCTCAACAGAATCTTTTCTCACATATGAAAAATAATGGAAGTTCTGTGCATGCACCGGTGCACTGGTGTCATCTACAAGGATTCTGTGAGGAAATGTGTAGGATCACGAACTCCACTCCCCTTGCCACAGAGCTTCCCCTGCCCTCCTCAGAATTCCCCTGGTACTGCAGGTCCAAGAAACCTGATTATGCTTTGGAACACCAGATGGTACATTGCCACAGAGCACCATACTGCCAGGGTTTAATCTTAAGGTTTTCTTTTGCCATAGACACAAAAGTAGTAGGGATATTATCATAAGGCAGAGCAGAACAAATGCCTGTAGACAAGGCTGCATAACCCTTTCCAAAACTGTCTGTTTTCAGTTTTTATAAGTTTCAACATTTTCCTTGATTAGCTGCTTTGGGTTGAATTGTTTTAGAAGGTTTCAGCAAAAACGGTGCCACTACTGCTCATCTATTTGTAGTGTAAAATGTACTGCACAATAACTGTCACCAAAATTTCCAAAACATGGATGTCAAACATTAGAGAGAAGAAATATATCATAAAAAACATAACCCCCCAAACACTGCGAGCATCATAACATTTTGGAACTAAAAATCTGTATAAAGCTCAAACCTAATTGTAAGCTCTTGTGATACCAATTCCTTTTTTTTTTAAACAGATGGGTGAAACATGGAAGATATCCAACTGTACCACTGCAACTTGCGAGGGAAATAACAAAGTTGTTATACAGAAAGTGAAATGCCCACCTGTAAAGAAAATTACCTGCGCCAACGGATACCCACCAGTAGAGGTCTTCAGTGAGGATGGCTGCTGTTACCACTATGAATGTGAATGTAAGTGACAACTAAATTAAGGAAGAACATCACTGAAAATACACAAAACACGTAAATAGAATATATGGGGATTTGTTTTTCATGGTTCCAGGGCTATCTAGACGGTTGTGTTACTGGCTTAACTTTCTAAATTCTTTCTTGTAAACCTATTTTAGTCTTAGCATCTACATTTTTCCTCTTTACCAGGTGTCTGTAGTGGCTGGGGTGACCCTCACTACATTACATTCGATGGAACCTATTACACATTCCTTGACAACTGCACATATACTCTGGTGAAGCAGATTACCCCTAAATATGACAACTTCCGTGTTGACATTGACAATTACTTCTGTGATGCGGAAGATGGACTTTCCTGTCCTCAGTCCATTATTGTTTACTACAAGTACACAGTGGTAGTGCTGACGCGTGAACTCTATAATGGAGTGATGGCTAATAAGGTAAAATATAGTTCTTTAATGTTTTTGCAGTGTTCCTATTAAGTTTCCTATTTCAGCAAAACAGAAATAAAGTGTACAGGCATTTGTCTGAACCTCATGTGAAATATTGAGGGCATTTGTGTTTATTATAGCACAGAAATGCTTAGGCAGAGGGCATCATAGGATAAAAAATATTATGCCAATTCTCAAGAAGCAAACATATAATAGAAGGTTTAGAGAGCTAGAGCTACCCTTACTGGAAAAATAGAAAATTATGAAAGAGGTGGATGCATTTGTCAGAGTTAAATTCCCAAGAGTGAGGAAGTTCAAAAACTAGGGAACATGTGGTATTGTAAAGTATAAGAGTAAAGTCACCAAATGAAATTAATAGGCAGCAGGTTTAAAACAAATAAAAGGAAGTATTTCTTCACACAACGCACAGTCAACAGAAGGCCAAGACCATAACAGGGTTCAAAAAAGAACTAGATAAATTAATGGAATACAAGACCATCAGTGGTCTATTAGCCAGGATGGGCAGGAATGGTGTCCCTAGCCTCTGTTTGCCAGAAGCTGGGAATGAGTGACAGGGGATGGATCACTGGATGATTACCTGTTCTGCTGATTCCCTCTGGGGCACCTGGCATTGACCACTGTCAGAAGACAGGATACTGGGCTAGATGGACCTTTGGTCTGACCCAGTAGGGCCATTCTTATATTCTTATGTAAGATTAGATTATGAGTTCTAGCACGAGACACAAACCCATGGAATATGTTATTGAGGCAGGTGAATGAAGCAAGGTATTCTGTTTTTGGATCTGATTAAGACACAGTCTTTTGTAAGGGCTGGTGTGGAAATGCATTGCTCTTGGGGGACTTCTGTCTGATGCAAACTCATATATTGTGTGCAAAAAATCAATACAAAGGGGAAGAGATCTACACCAGAAGACTAATTCTCCCCTGATGGTGCAAACCAGCAATCACTTCACGTTAGTTGGCCAAATGGGGATCTCCCCCTGAGTATGGAGATCTTTGATGAGCATAAAGCCCCCCCCCAATAGCTCCTTCTCCATTCCATTCCTATTTGCTGGCACAGAAGATGTAATTGAAGAGAAGGGGATGAACTAGAGCATCCATTTACCCCAGTAATCCTAAATTGCTGTTGGCAGTTGGTGAAAATTAGAAGTGGCCTCATGCTGCCCTATTTCATTTTGGGGACTGACCCGGCATTCAGATGGCTCAGGATGGTGGGAGGGGAGATGCAAAGGTGTGTGTGTTTCCCCTCCACACACACACACACACACACACAGAGCTGTGCCAAGCACTCATAAGCCACTGTCAGGGACAGGATAGGGCAGTGTTTCTCAACCTTTCCAGATGACTGTACCCCTTTCAAGAGTCTGGTTTGTCTTGTGTACCTCCAAGTTTCATCTCACTTAAAAACTTACAAAATCAGACATAAAAATACATTCTCATTTTTACCATAGAATTATAAAATAAATCTATTGGGATATAAATATGGTACTTACATTTCAATGTATTGTATACAGAGCAGTTTAAACAAATCATTGCCTATGAAATTTTAGTTTGTACTAACTTTGCTAGTGCTTTTTATGTAGCCTGTTGTAAAACTAGGCAAATATCTAGATGAGTTGATGTACCACCTGGAAGATCTCTGAGTACCCCCAGGAGTATCCATATCCCTGGTTGAGAACCACTGGAATAGGGCATATTGTAAAATGTAGCCCAGTGATTCCCAGTCAAAACAGAATGGTACTTGAGGGATCTGCAACTCTCCCTCCTCCATCCCAATCAAATGAGAAAGGAGTTAAGTTCCTAACATAGAAATAATTCCTGAAGAACAATATCACCAACCAAAGGTCCACACTTTTGTTAGCACCTGGAATTTGTATGTGGCAAATGTGAGTAACAGCTTAATTTAAAGAGGAAACAAGTCATCATATAAAAATGATGGGTGAAATGTATATTTCAATGTGAGTTCCAGGGGCTCTCCCTGTGCTAGACACCCCTCATGGTTTGGTCCATTGTGACTATACAATGATGACAGGATTATAACAGAATAACGGCATGAATCTTGCTGCAGCTTAAAAAATTACAGCCTAGTCATTTTCTGTAAGGAAAAATGCCTACAAAAAGACGCAAATGATATTTTCACTCATTATATTTGGCCTTAAAATAATGTGTATTAGCATAGAGCCTGTCCGGATGGAATATGACCAATTGCATAACCATGCTAATTGAACAGGACCACTCTGATAATTAGTCCCACAACTAAGTCACTCGGGGACTTGTAAAGCAGCATCGAAAGGAAAAAAAAACAATATGAGTTATTATTATAAAAACCTGGTGTGGGATATGAGGAACATGGGATATGTCATCATGAAATGACATGATTATAAAGATTAGTAAACAAATTATTTTAAAATATGTGTCTAACAAAAGTGACTCCTGCAATGACATCATTTTTAACCCCATATGCAGATTATCTTCAATAAAACGGTTGTCAACCCAGGCTTCAAGAAAGATGGCATTTCTATTTACATGCTTGGCATCAACATGGTTGTTGAAATACCTGAGATTGGAGCTACCATCACCTTCAGCGGGTTGATCTTCTCAGTGAAACTCCCATTCAGCAAATTTGGCAATAACACTGAAGGACAGTGTGGTAAGATAGATGCATTAATCCTTCTCTTCTCACTCTCACTATGTTTATTCCCTGAGCCAGATAGTTATTCAAGCTTACCATAGACTGAAATTCCTCAAATGTAAAGTAAATGGATTTAGGGAGAATTTGGGTCTCATTCATTGTTACTTTTTTATATTACTTCAATCTGCTTCTAACAAATAGGTTCAAATGCTTAATATTTCAATGACCTGATTTTTGTCTTATAATTTTAATCTTATATAAGCAATTATTAAGTAAACTCAAAGGAAATTATGCACTTTGAGTATCAAGCAATCTAAACTTACAAGGAGTTTGATCCACTCACTATGCATACCAATTTTGAATTTGATATTAACGTAATGGGTTATGCACTTTGTCAGTGGCTCACACCCTTCTGATCTGGTTATGTTTGGTCTTCCAGGTACATGCTCAAACACCAAAATCGATGACTGCCGCTTGCCAAGTGGTAAGATCATCTCTTCTTGTACCCAAATGGCTCCCCACTGGAAGGTTGACGATGACAAGAAGCGATACTGTGTAGGAACAACACCACCACCCAGCACCCCGACTCCAGCTCCCAGCTGTCCTCCGTCTGCTCTTTGCAAGATAATTTTGAGCGAGTAAGATACAAAAATGAATTAATTTACTCTTTCTTAACTAAGCAAAAGTATCCAAAAATCTTATAAAATGATGGAGATAAGAATTATATCCCAATCAAGCCCTTATCAACAAATTCAGGGCCAAATCTAGGGTGGCTTTATGCACATATCTGAAGGCCAAACAGTTGTGTGACAGCTGCAGAGGGGGGCAAATGCAATAGAAGTCCTCTGCAAGTGGAAATCACATACCTGATTACACCAACGAGATCTCCATGATGATTCCACAGCTCTCTGAGGAGAGGGTATGGAGAATATCAGCAAGTCAGGGGCCTGGCAAGTAATAAAACCCAAATCTTCTGGCTTGCAGTTATGTGCTTTAACCAGAAAATCATCTATCTCCCACATGTTTTCCATGGCATATCTATCCACACCAAGTTATATTTTTCAAACAGTAACATCACTTTACATTTGTAAGATGCCTGATGAGTTTGGTTTATGAAAACTTACACAGAAAGACAGACTCCTTTCCCCATAAAAAAATCTAAAATATGTGTACATTGTACATAAAAAATGTTCTACATGATGGTTTCAGACTTCTCAGCCTTTCCATTCTGGAGTCTTTCTCACACATTAAATTTCAGTCAGAAACTCATCTCAAAGGAGAAGGACAATATGCTCACACTGTGATGTTCCTCTTTGACAAGAATAGATTTTGTATAGCAACTGTGGGAAATGAAACTTTTTTCTTCTCTGTTGTGTTTAAAGAGTCTTTGAAGAATGCCACAAGGTGATACCACCACAAGATTTTTACAAGGGCTGTGTCTTTGATGCATGTCACATGACCAATGCATCCATGCAGTGTTCCGGCTTGGAGATATATGCCACTCTGTGTGCCACTAGAGGTGTTTGTATTGACTGGAGAGGAGAGACTCAGGGCAAATGCCGTAAGTACTTCAGCATTAACAAATACATGTGTTAATGAAATAGTAACTGGAGGTTTGTTCAGTAAGTTCGTCCTGCATCTCACACTTACTCAATGTATTTAATATCTCTATAAAAACATGAGCAGGTCTGTCTCAGTGGTTTAGTGGATAGAATATGGCAACATTAATTCAGATGATCCAGATTTGGAACAAACTTTGGATACCTAATTCACAAATGGTTGTCAGCACGGAGCATCACAGAGGTGATACTGTAAAGGCCAGATTCTCATCTCAGACCAATGTAAATCCAGTGTAGTTTCAGTGAAGCAATTGAAGCTATTGTGGATTTACACAGGTATCACTGAGACTAAGAATCTGGCCAACTGTGTTTTGCGAAAGGGTGAGCTACTACTTCGCTTCATTGTAGCACCCGCTTACTCGTTACAGGAGAGTAACATGAGATTTCAGAGAGGGGAAGAGAAGATTGGAAAGTTATTGGTGGAAAATGATGATACAAAATAAAGGGTTAAACTAACAGTCTTACATCCCAACTCAACCTAGCTCGTGATTGTTACTCACTGCTTCACTGAGTGCTCTATTGACAGAAACACAGAATGAATATGGGCGGGGCGGAGGGAGGGTTTGGAAAGACCACTTAAAAACCTGGGACCTTAGATGCATGGGACCTCTTTCGACAAAATATAACCCAAACTGAAATGTAATCTCTCAGCTTTTTAACCTTGTTATATTTTCCCCTTCCCATACAGCATATAACTGTCCAGTGGGCAAAGTGTATAAACCATGTGGGCCTCTTAATCCTGCTACTTGTGATTCAAGGTATGGAAAGAACATATAAGCAAACCATTTAGTTCAATGTGTCCTTATGGATTTTTGTCACTTAGGATCCTTTATTATCATAGTGAATAATTCATCTGGTGAATTTTGGCATTTTTCATGAGTAAAATGTATCATTATTCAGCCAGATCTAGTAAGTAATAAAGAATTTAACCTGTAATTTCTATTGCTTCTTAAAAGAACTGCATTATTTTCCCTCTTCACATGTATCCATCATCTAAATGCTGTGACTTCCTGCATGGATTGCACTTGGCTGTTTAACTGTGAGAGACCTGTACTCTAACATATGCCTCTTTCCACTCTAGAGCTGTTCAACACAATGGCACTGGCCTAACTGAAGGATGTTTCTGCCCTGAAGGAAAGTTTCTCTTCAATGCAAACAGCGATGTCTGTGTCTCTGGATGTGGTAAGCAAGATGTTTTTTACTTTAGGAGTAGATAGGGCCCTGGACTGGGAGTCAGAAAGCCTGAGTTCAATTCCCATCTCTGCCACTGACTCTGGGCAAGTCTCTCCAGTTCTTTAGTCTCCCATCTGCAAACTGGGAATAATAGTAGTTATCCTCCTTTGTGAAGTATGCTGAGATCTCCGGATGGAAAATTCCATATAAGAGATAAGCATTGTTGTTGTCTATCTAGAACTTGATCCAATGTCCAGTAAAGTGAATGGGAGGCTTTCCACTGATTTCAATTGGTGTTGGTTTGGGCCCTTGATTGTTTTATAAAGAATGCTGAATGTGGTGAATATTGCTTATGAAAGCAAGTGACTAATAATGCTGGCTAATTCCAGACCTGCTACTGCTATGACCCATGCAAGATTCCCATACTCCACTCTGCCAAAGCATCTCAATCCTGCCCTGTAGCACTCCTCCTTTAACAATGCTCTGCCTCTTCTCAGCACAGACTGATAATCATAATTGCCAGTTTGGTCATTTTGGTGTGGCTAAATGTGCACTGATAACTGGGCTCAGAATTCATTTCACTTATATGACCTTAATTATAGCCATTGTATTCTGAAGTGAAAAATGAATACATTACATTTGTTCTACCATCTTCCCTGCCCCCACCTTATTGTTTATTTTAATTTTAAAGTGTTTCCTCGGTGTATTATGAACCTGTGAAACATTCAAACTGACAAATAGGGATTTCTGATGTGATGTTTTCAGTATTTATCTGAAAATAGCATCAATGTTTGAATGAATCTGTCAGCCCTCTTCTTCTAGGATCTATCTGCAGGCTGTTTCTGGTTGCAGTACCCTGACCCAACCCTATCACATTTATTCCACATCACCTCAGTAGCACTAATGTTAATATCTATCCTTTCATTTTTTTTCAGGTAACTGTATAGGACCAGATGGACAGCCCAAATTAGTGAGTATTGCAATCAGTATGTTTTACCAAATATAGATTGTAGAGCTCAAGGAACATTTGGGGGTTTATGAACATGGGGTTTGCCAAACATTCTAACAGATTTTGAGGAATATTTATTTTTGGAAAATGTGCGTCCCTCTTAAATTGTAGAAAAAAAATATGCAAGTGTCTGAATTCTGGAACCCTGTGTAATTTTATGAATGACTAAATTATAGATAATGGGTTCTTCCATTTCTAATCTTTCCATTACATTCTAAAAATACAAGCACAAATAGCAGTCCTAGAGGACCAACATATTGGTTTCCTTTATTTTCTGGAATTTGGCATGCAAAGTTTATTAGAAATGAAGGGCTGGATGGAGGAAAAATTAGTTATAGATAGCAAACTTTGCAGTCCCAATTCTTTAATTCCATCTAATTTCTACAAGACCCATTTTATAACCTGACGTACCTGATATGAGAATTTTGTTACGCATTCAAAACACACATGGGTGTTCCCTATGCTCTTTCAATTATATTTCTTGTATCTTTCACACAATCTCTAGGAATTAACAGATTTATGCAAGGAAAGGTGGTCATGACCAGATACTTTCAGTAACATATGGGGTCCTCTTCTAAGGATTTTCAGAGTTTGAGGTTCCCTCATAAAGATTAGTCTAGAAATTATATAAACATGAATGATGCTGATGCAGCTGTGCATAGCTTTAGCCCTGAACAAGCTAACTAGTGCAAATAGTCTGACTCGGTTCTAAACTTTTTTTTTTTTTTTTTTACAGCCTGGAGACCAGTGGAAAAGCAATTGCCAGGACTGTGTTTGTGACCGGTACACTGTTACAGTGCAGTGTACAAAGCGCCCGTGTAAACCACTCCCGCCAGTTTCTTGTGATGACCCAGGGTTTGTTCCTGTCCAGTCGCTGACACAAGAAGACCCATGCTGTGTCCAGACTGAATGCCGTAAGAATCCTCTCAGTTCTTCCATGTGAAAAATACTGTATATATCGTGGGGAACTTGTGAAGCATCTTTTCAACATTTAATTTGGAATTTACTTTCTTCGTATAGTGCCCACTTGTGCCATCACGACCCCCACACCTTTTGTATAGCATTTACAAGATGTCTGAAGGGAGCACCTTTTAAAAAAAAATACATTTCATTTCTGAGAGAGAGAAAAAAGTATTTCACCAGCAAAGGGAAAGCATGCCTACCAAAAAGTCATTTGAAATGTCCAATTACTTTAACTGTTGGAAGAAAACAAACTGTACTGCCCCTAATAAGTAAATAATACCCACCACCAACAAAATCTCTCTAAAACCACCTCATCCCACAAAAAAACCCACTGTCACCAAAAGTTCTAAGCTATTTCACAAAATCTCTAGAACTTTTACAAACTGGAGTAGAGGTTTTATGAATTCCTGAAAGTCACCAGAGTCTCGATCCCTATACATTTTCTCTTTCAAACTTGTCTCTGACTGGAGAGAGAAGTTTCCACTAATCTGCTCTTCTGAGCTAGAACATTAAACTATTTGTTTTAAGAATTAAGGCTAAGAATAAAGCTCATTAACTTTAAATGAGGCTTTACCGAAGTTTTTCTAATCCCATCCTCATGCTTGCTCACAGAGCTAGGGTGCTAATTATGGCCCAGTGAGGAAACTTCAGAAGTTCTTGTTCATACAATACAGAATCTTCTGTACTTAACTATGTTGAACTCCTTGTTTTCTGTCTTACATTACATAGGATGTGACACTAGCAAGTGCCCCGAATCAGTGGCCAGCTGTCAACCAGGATACGAGTTAATCCCAGAAGTATTAAATGGAAATTGTTGTACTATCTTCACATGTAGTAAGTATTAAGCTCTTCTTTTGTGAATTATCCACACCTGTCAAGATGTTGAAGAAAATAGTCTGAGCAGCACCGTGTAAAGAAGTTACATTCTGTTGTTATATCTTGTCAACAAAATGACTGATAGCTTTTCGTGTCTTTCTGCTTCTTTTAAAAAAATTACATTTGCATCACACTGTTTTGTTTTTTCCCCTTACAGAGCTAAAACCAGGCTGTGTAACCAATGGAACTTTCTACATGGTATGTACATATATGTTACTTACTCTAACACAAAACATATTAGTTTGCAGCGCCTAGCACAATGGGGTCCTGGCCCATGACTGGGGCTCTTGGGTGCTACAGTAATAACAAATAACCACAACAATGTAATAGAACAAAAATTGGTTCAGAATCCTAGCCGGGGCCTGAAACGTATATTCTTTCCACAAAGGCTGAGTTAAACATTGTCCATTACTTCATCAAAAAACAACATTCCATCACCCTCTGCATAAGCATAAGGAATTTGCCCCAAGAAAAATAAGGTACTCATATCACCAACACTGGGACTCTGGTTAAATAAAGTGGGTCAAATTTTCCAGTGTGGTTAAAGAATTTAGCCCAGTATTTCTGATCTGTACATGAAGCAATTTATTTTTATTGACAATTAATATTCCTCCTTTGACTTTGTTTAGCCTGGAGCTGTCATTCCAAAAGGTACCTGTGAAAAGTGCACCTGCTCTGCCGAAGTACAGCCAGACAGTCAGAGAAACATCGTTGCCTGCCAGCCCATTCCATGTGACACTGAGTGCCCACTGGTGAGTGCCGCTTTTTGTCCCATCACACACAATTTAAAAACCTGCCTGAGAGGAAACGAGCATCCTTGACTCAGCGCAATTCCTTTTTTATTCCTTTACAAACAGGGCTATGAATATAAGATGAAATCTGGACAATGCTGTGGCGAGTGTGTACAGGTGGCTTGTGTACTGAAGATGAAGGATAACACAGTCCATGTGCTTCAGGTAACTAATGCTTTTAAGGTTTTGTGAACTCCAGTCTCCTTCTTTCCTTTTCTGTCCCGGTGTTTATCACACTCGCTCGCTCTGTCTTCTCTCATGTTAGATCTCACTCCGTGCTTGGCCAGTCCCCAGGACAATGGGGCTTCCATTCTGATTGAGGCTTCTAGGAGCTACTGCAATAATGATAGCTTTCAGAATTCAATGTTAAAAGCAATGTAGATAAAAACACTGGGCCGGGCTTTGCCCTCGGTATGAAAACACAGCACTCATTGCTCTCAATGGGAATCACTCTCATGAGGGCAGAATCTGGCTGCATGTGGCCAATCGCAATTGGAAGCTTTATAATATTACTGGACAAATCCTGGCATCAATGAAGTCAAGGGAAATCTTGACACTGTCTTGAATGGTATTAGGGTTTGCCCCACTGTGTATTTTCTCAAGAGGAAGAGTATCTTGATATCTTTACAAAGGAAACAATAGGTCATTACAGACAGACATGTCTTCAGCACCAAGTTCACGAGTATATACACTTTATTACAACTTGAGGGTATGACTGATGACAAAACAAAGAGACTGTTCACAGCCACTTTGTCTCCCTTCCAAACCAACCTGTACACTCACTGCATTTTTCTTGGTATCGCTAATTCTTATTGTACTATTATCGCTTGACTGTAATTCAGTACTAGTTGAGTAGGGATAGGTGAATCCATTATTAAAACGATCTTGAAAGTGTAATGGTAGTATATAGTCTCCTCACACTTTCAATGAACTGGGTTTTATTACTTACACAATAGTAGCTATGCTGCTAACATTACAAAAGCCCTCAACAGGAACTCCCCTGATTTAGCCCTCAAGGACTGTAAATGACCTTTTTGCAGAATAATCACACTGTAGTAGATAGTATGAAAAAAAGGATTTTTTAAAGACATAATGCGTAGATTTCTATTAATTTTTTACAACTGTTACTTACAGGCTGGAAAAGTCTGGCATGAGCCTGGTGATAACTGTACCTTCTATAAATGTGAACAAATTGAGGATCAGTTTATTCCTGTCACTGTAAGGAAAGCCTGTCAACCCATATACCCAGAAGACTGCGATCCTGTAAGTACTACTAAATATTCCTCTAATTCTCACGTTTGTTGCCTGGGGAAGGATAGACAAAAACACCAGGACACTGTGTCCAAAGATTATACCTATTATGTGGGATGCAATTCTAATTATAGCCTATTCAAATATGGTCCCTTTGAATTTGACTTGAGCCAAAGTTATGTGCTGCGCTGGATTACAGAGCATGGAGTAGAGAACAGAACACACAAAAAGGAGTTGGATTTTCAAAAGTGCTAAGTGATACAGGAGCACAAATTCCATTGAAAGTTAATTGGATTTGTGCTCCTAAGTCACTTAGGTGATTTTGAAAATCCCACCCAATGAGACTAAGTAAGGTGAAAGAGAGTACATTATTTTGAAGGGGAATTGATTGAAATAAAGCTATCCAACTCAGTCAACATTTTGGGATGGACTGGAACCAGGGCCGCATAGGTGGAAGGTCAGTATTTTATTAACTATGTGACCAATACTGGTATAATCCTTTACTTGCAACACTCCAACTTCAGTCACTCAGAAGTGTATGTATCTGCAGCATGCAGTATTTAAAAGTTGGGTTAGTATATACAATATTAGAATGCTTAATTCTGAGGGTAGAAAGAGAAAATGAGCGCCACTCAATGCCAGCCTATAAAGAAGCTGCCTATTACTGGTATACTGATGCAGAAGTTGCCCCTCACTGGAATAGCTTAAGTTCCCCCAGCCTTGCTTCAAATCAGCATCTATCTCAAAGCAGATCTCTTGCTGGCACCAAGGAAACTTGGGAAGCTGGGAAACCCCCCAGGTTGGTACATACGCTCCAATTCTGAATCATTTCCCCCTATTTCTGCATTCCAGGCTGATATCATGCTAAGTGAAGATGGCTGCTGCAAAACATGCCCATTACCCCGTAAAAGTAAGTCATGCTAATTTTGTGGTGTAAAGATAAAATACATGGTCTAAATAGTGCTTTGAAGCATATGACCCACATTGGGTGGCAGGTGCACACATATATTGGCTGGGCTGATGTGATCTGAGGCATTATGCCTGTGTAGAATAAGTTCAGGCAGTTTGTCTTCTGCTGGGGCAAGAGAGGGGAATAGGGAGTGGCTGGGAAAAGAACATTCCCAGCACACAGTACAGTTCCTTTGACAATGTATAGTATGTGCTTCTCCCTCCCTACTGCTAAATACTAGCCATTATGTGGAAGGGACAGGGCCATACTCACTCTCCAGCATAGCTGGACATGTTCTCTTCGAAGGATAGAGTGACACACCAATCATGGTAGCTGGCCATACATTTAAGAGGTGCCCGTGGCAAAATTCAGTCTGGGCCGTGCACCAGTGCTTATGGGAGCGGGAGCCTTTTTCCCTCCTTGAAAACAGAAGCAGCAAGAGCCACCGTTTCGCCATATGTAATTAAAACAGGTGAACACATGATGGCAGCTTCACCTCTCTGTTTTCTATCAATAATTGCATACGGTAAACAAACATATTTTCAATTATTTTCCCTTTATCACTCCAGCTTGTAGTCTGCGTAGTACTACCACTGTCATCAGTCAAAATGACTGCAACTCTTCTGTGCCTGTTGAACTAACATACTGCGAAGGCAACTGTGATACTTCTTCAATGTAAGTGGCTACAAGCTCATTACTCACTCTCCTTGTATATGATTGTCCCTGTGTCCTCTTGGCATTCATTCATTATATTGGTGGCAGGGAGCAAATTATGCATTTCCACCTAACAAGCAGGTGTTTGTTTCTGCTGTGTTGACTTGAATTTCTGATATCTGCTATGTTACAAGATGTTAATTACCTTAAGATGGAAGCTCGGTGGTATAGCAACAAATGCCTTTAACCTCTGACATCCTAACTTGATCTCTTGCCCATTTAAAAATGAGGTTGCTAGTCTCATCCTGGACATCATTTGTGCACTGATGATGTATGACCTTGGCTAAGTCATTTAGCCCCTCTGTACCTCAGTTTCTCCATCTGTATAACGTACATAATATTTAGCCACCTTTGTAAAGTACTTTGAGATTTTTGGTTGATAATGCACAGTATTAATGTATCAGGGGGTAGCCGTGTTAGTCTGTATCTACAAAAAGAACAAGGAGTCTGGTGGCACCTTAAAGACTAATAGATTTATTTGGGCATAAGATTCTGCCACTCTTACATGCAGCACTTACTTCTTCCACAAATAGTCCCACTGAAATTATATTTCACCACAGTATTGTCACAGTAATAATGTCAAACCGATTGCTTCCAACAAAGAGGCACCATATTTGGTGATATCTAGCAATGGGGGTGTATTTTATTGTTGGTTTTTGCTGCAGTATTTCTAAATCTTTCTTTCTTGTTGGCTTTGTTTTATGGCCAATCAGGTATTCCCTTGAGGCGAATGTGATGCAACACAAGTGCAAGTGTTGTCAGGAGATCAAGACCAGCAAAAGACAGGTGACCCTGAGCTGCCCTGATGGAAGCACCACTGATTACTCATACACCCACGTGGAGCAGTGCGATTGTGCAGGCACGGAGTGCATCCCCCAAGCCCCTCCCACCACTCCAGCACAGCAGCAGGAGCAAGAACAGCAGCAACAGGAACAGATCCAGCAGCAACAAGGGCAGTCCTAGAACCAAGAGCAGAACCAGAAAAATGAACCAAAACCAGGAAGAGTAGAATATAGACTGAAATAAATCTTTTCACTTTTTTTTCCTAATAATAAACAAGTATCCAAAGCAGCTAGAATCTTGGACATATGGATGAAATTCCTGTATACATGCTAGAAATTTCTGTTTCCTAATTATTTCAGCTTCCCTTATCAATGGGTCTCATTGCTTTGAGTGTCTTCTTTTAACTTGAGAGGTGCAGGATTAGGAAATCTTGAGGTTTGTTTTTTCTCGGCAGTGCTGTGCTATAGGACTGACAGCTTTTCTTTCAAGAGGGTGGGGTGAGTGGAACTATACTCTAACTAAAGTCCTTGATGTAAATCATAGTCTCTTTTTGTCTTGAAATTTTCCCTGTGGTGATTCTGATACTGACTGCCCAAGGCCAAGCATAGAACAAACATCACTGGGTCATTAATAATTTTTCACTAGTCACGGTCATTACACACCCACCTGACACTGACTAATCATTGCACTGAATTAGACAACTTTTAAAATCCCCTTTGATTCCAGTTCAATTAGGCAGTGTCAACAATTCAAGTCCAGGAAAAACACAGACTATCGCGCTCACCTTCCTACCTTTTTGTTTGTTTGCTTGTTTGTTGTTTTAGCATTAAAGAGAGTTTAGGTTATAGAAACTGCATCTTCTCAAACTTCAAACTTTAAAGATACTGGGGGGGGGCGGTTTGTGGTGTTGTAGAAAAGAAAGGAAGAAAGCCTATCATACAAGGTTGCTGCAGAATATCCTATGTTTACATGAGATCATCAGCATAGTAAATGTATGAAAATTTGGATTCTTGTATTTGTTTTTGGTTAACTGTTTACAGAAGAAATATATTTTTGCCAAAAGGGGTATATGAAGGATTTTTGTAAACAAAAGTAATAATAATAGTAATATAAATTCTTTCCTAGGAAGCTGAGATTTTTTTAAAATGTTGTACCATTGCTATTTATTTTGTTTCTGGGAAAAATAAGTGTATTGGACCATTTCCTCCACAATTAATGTTGCCCCCATTTTCTAGCATCAGTGGGTATCTGGTTGTGGGATGTTTTCTTTTTCTATTTTGTTTTGGGTTTTGTTTGTTTCTTAAGAGGAAAAAAAGTTATGATGATTAATAAACTTTTAGCATTTTGCAACTTTTGTGTCCTCTGCTTTTTTCATTTTGCTGAATCCTTCACAAGCAGTTTGTTTGCCCTACATAATATTCGCTTCCCCCTCTACCGTAGAGTTTTCTAATCAGCCCCAGTTCAGGATGTCACTGCGTGGAGTGGCACCCCGTCCTTATTCGAGATTTAGAAGTGTGCTTGGGTAGAGACTCTAGCCTTTGGTGCAATAAACGCACACACTTTTTGTAAGTAACAGAAGATTCTTTACTAGGATTGGCAGAATGAAAATTGTGCAAATGCCACCCACCTGTTCTCAGACTTTAAGGCCTAATGTACCATATCTAAAACTCCAACAAACTGATCTTGCCACCTTTGTAAATTTAATGGATCTTATTCTGGAACTACACTATATTTGCTTGCTTAGAAAGATCAGTGTGGTAACTTAACTGTGGATAATTAGACATTTATAGCCTCTGAACATAGGCAAAGCAGGTCTGCTTATGCAGTCTGTCTTTCTGGGAAATTCACAGTGTGAGCAGGAAACTGTGTAGCCTGGAAAAACCTCAGCTAGGGGGAGAAAGACACAGGTCTCTGCCCAAGAGAGATGATAGCTGGGAATAGTGGGTGCCCATAGTGGACCACAAAATGGAAATACGGGTGCTGTTGCTCTGAACTGTGACACTCCCTTTTCCTGCTTACTCTGGGTAACACAGAGTTATCTACAGCAGGGATAGGCAACCTATGGCACGCGTGCCGAAGGCGGCACACAAGCTGATTTTCAGTGGCACTCATGCTGCCCGGGTCCTGGCCACCGGTCCAGGGGACTCTGCATTTTAATTTAATTTTAAATGAAGCTTCTTAAATATTTTTAAAACCTTATTTACTTTACATACAACAATAGTTTAGTTATATATTATAGACTTATAGAAAGAGACCTTCTAAAAATGTTACAATGTATTACTGGCACGCGAAACCTTAAATCAGAGTGAATAAATGAAGACTTGGCACAGCACTTCTAAAAGGTTGCTGACCCCTGATCTACAGGCTAGATGCTGGGTCTCTGTTCCTCCAAGAATAACCTGTGATGCTTCTCCTCCAGCTCATTCTGGGGGAGGGGAGGGAGGATACCTAGTAATGGACAAGTAGGTTAATTACACTAACCCTCCTCAGGAGCGGAAGCTACCCCATATCCAAACCCAATCCACCAGCCCAACTTTGTGCCACAGGGCTGCCATATGACCCTCAATCTTTTCTCTATCCAAAGCCTGAATCTCAGCAACATAACTTCTCTCATTACTTGAAAACAGTGTGTATTCAGAGTATGCCACCAGCAACTTCACATGGCTCGCTGGCAGAGCAGGACTTGCTCCAGTCCTTGAGAGATTTGTGCCAATTAGGCCATTAATAGAGACTCCCAACTGCCTTAGCAAACTCCCCCTTTTCTACTTGTTCTGTACCACTCCTTGACTCTAAATTCTCAGGTACACTCCTTACTGTGACTACTGACTGGGTCTGATGAACAATGCTTGCGTCCTTTGTCCTTCGCCTCTCAACCAAAAGTCCTTTGGGAAGAGTAGCTAAGGACTGACATTGGGTTCCTCTTTGGCTTTGCTGGGAAGTTCATTCATCCATCCTTATTACATTGACTCAGCTGTGAGGCCACTGCATCCATTGTCTGAGACTTTATTGTGATTCCCATTTTCCAATGCTTTGCTGGACATCTTCCCTCTTACTGAGATCCTCACCCTTCAGGATCACCCCTACTCCAGTCTCTGGAATGGCTCCCTCCTATGAACTCTCTCATCTTTTATTCCTCTCCTTGTCACGCTGGTAGTTCTTTCAATCATTCTGTTGATAATGCACTGATATGGATTGTGTCCATAATGGTCAAGACTTGCCACAGATTCACTGCCTTGCAGCACTATCCCTCGTGTAGCTGTGACATTGACAGCTAATGGAGCCTACTTGCCTTCAGTTACACCAAATCCTACATTCTTGCTATCTCCTATTTATTTATAATAGTGCCCACAACGTATTAGGTGCTTCCCTCACATTCAAGGAGGGATAATCCCTGTTCTGAGGCTCTCACAACTTACGGACATTGACAAATAGACAGGTCTTAAATGCAAAATTCAGCCAAAAATAAAGTGGAAACATGAGTGAACATGCAAATGATCTCTTGATGCATCTCAGCTTATTGTGCAGGTCACAGTAACTCTCTTGTGCAGAGAATGTGTAATACACCTGACGTGACACTAGAAGGCACCAGGCTTACAGTTTATGCACCTGAATTCTGTTTTACAGTAATTCCCTCACTTAAAATCATCCCGGTTAATGTTGTTTCGTCGCTGTTCTATTAGAGAACATGCTCATTTAAAGTTGTGCAATGTTCAGTTATAACGCCCTCCACCGCCTCCCACCTGATGGCAGGCTCTGTGGATCAGCACCTCCCCACTCCTGCTCCGTGCCTCCTGCCCGCTGCAATCAATTGTTTCGTGGAGTGCAGGGAGGCTGGGAGTGAGGATGCAGCATGCTTGGGGGAGGGGGTGAGAAGAGGTGGGTCGGGGTGGGGCCTTGGGCCTTGCTCTGCCTGGCTCCCTTGTCGAGCCCAAACCCACAGAGCTTGCATGGGTAGGACTCTGCAGGCCTAGGAGTCGGGGTATTGTTAGCCCACACCCTCAACAGAGGTCTCGGGCCAGAGGCTATTCACTTACCCGGTCACAACTGTGAGTCAAGCTGCACCAAATTGGCATAAAGAAATTTACCAAGAAAAAAAAAAAGGAAAGCAAAACATCAATCTCTAGATGTGTTTTTTTGAGTTGGGAAAGTTCAGCAAGAACAGCAGGAGGAGCAGTGGGACAATCAACCCTCTTCCACCTTCTGACTCCACCACCTCAACCAAGCTTCACAATCATCATTGCTGAGTACAGTATTAAATTGCTTAAAACTTATACTGTATATGTATATAATGTCTTTTGTCTGGCGAAAAAATAATCCCTGGAATCTAACTCCGTCCTCCTCATTTACGTTAATTCTTATGGGGAAATTTGATTCGCTTATCATTGTTTTGCTTAAAGTTGCATTTTTCAGGAGCATAACCACAGCATTAAGTGAGGAGTTACTGTATTTAGAAAAAGGAAAGAATTACTCTAGAGTGTTATATTGTTGTTATAGTTTAACAAGTCAGTAAGCCAAATTCTGCCTTTGATTAACCCTTGATTCTGACTGTGCCCAGCACAAGTAACACTGGGGACAAGGACAGAATTTGGCACAACTTATCAGCTATCAGTAACTTATGTCACATAAAATGATCCTCAGAATACGAAGACATCAGGTCTGAAAACTGTTCATTGAAGAAAGAAATTATTCCAGCTGGAGAGGAGTCTTTAATTTCAGCCTAGTTTGGAGAAATCTCCCTGGAGACAGAACCCTCCCCACCTCCCTCCTGAACTTTTGTAGCTAAGACTCCTCTAAAGCATACTGTTTGATTATAGTTTGAGTGACTGACAAATTTTTTGTAGTTTTCACCCAGAAATCTAAGATGTAACCAAATAATGTTTGATCATCATTATTTCCTCTTTAAAACCATGTAAAGTATGTAAAATGTAAGGCCCAGCAGCCCTGTGTCAGCTAAAATTTCATTAGTCTATTCAGAGTTTACTAGCCAGCAACAACTTCTGGATAACTCACTACAGAACACACATCAAAGAAGCATGAACACGTTAACCTTCAAATTAATTTACCGTTTTTTAAAGCACCACAAGATGGCACCAGAGCAAGTCATTAAATACCACAACAACAGACTGGTCCTCTCTTCCAAAGAACTGGCATTAGATGACCTATTAGGTATTTTGTGGTAGTTTTGCCACCTCTCGTGACTTTTATTTTTATTTTTTAATGCACCACACAGTTTTAAGTGTTTTTCTTAACATCCTAGCCAATGGAGTCCGATGGTTACTTGAGAATCTTAGCTTTCACTAAAAAATATATAAAATTTCCAGCCCTCATAGTTAGAGAGAAAACCTTGAAAATATGAAGCAGGTGTCCCCTAAAGGCTCAGTACCTGAGGAAAAATAAAAAGAATCCAACATGCATTTTTTTTAATCTCATGATTTTTAAGCCAATCTCATTATTTTGGGGTGCCTGGCTAATTCTTTAACACTTGGGTGTGCAACAGTCTGGACTCAGGGCAAAGTCCATTTCCCTATTTTAGAGGCAGTATGATGGAGGGGGAAAGATGGCCAAAGGCTCAGTCCCGCTGCAGAATCCTTCTCTTTAAGAGACCCAGGACAGCATTGCTCAGGGGTTTGGATGAGGTCAGGT
Organism: Trachemys scripta elegans; assembly: GCF_013100865.1. Classification (NCBI taxonomy): domain Eukaryota; kingdom Metazoa; phylum Chordata; order Testudines; family Emydidae; genus Trachemys; species Trachemys scripta. The sequence goes on along the minus strand of NC_048301.1, from coordinate 108,073,698 downwards.
TTATATTCTGGTCCCAGATTTCTCTCACCATGTATGCAGAATGGCAACAGAACAGGCCTAAGCTCCTCTGGCCTAAGCATCCACTTGAGTCACTCAATTTCTGAGGGTGATAAGAGAGAAGCTGGTGTGAAGTTATGAGGCAGGTCACCCCTTGTGGCCAATGCTTCTCCCACAAAGGGTGCACAGGAGACACTACTGGTGTCTCCTCAGCTATAAGGAGTGGGCAGAGGATGCCAGTAGCTGTTTTTGCCAGGAGCCTCCAGCACCACCGTAGAACATATCAGGTATTCCTGGCCTGAATTAAGGCAATTGTGGCCTAGGAACAGTAAAATATCTGGTTCCCTTACCCCCTGCTTAGGGGTAATAGACAGAGGTCATTCACAAAGAATCCTCTACTTGGAATGATGGTTACTGAGGAGGGCAGTAGGGATGGGAATAGCAGCAGCGAGCTGGGGAGAAGAAGGATCCCCACCTGTCCACACAAAGAGGTGTAACAAAGGCAGCAGTGGTGTAGGACCCCTCTTCTCGGTCTGAGGCCTTCCCAAACCCTGAGACTTGTGGCCAGCAAGGGAGGTAGCAAGCCTTGGCCTGGCTGAACACTGAGACTTACAGTAGTGGGCACCCACAGATACTTACCAGGATAGGTCTAGATGAGCCATCTATACAATGGAGAGGAGGGCCTGGCTGGCAGCCTCTCCTGCAGCCAGCAGTCTGCTTCTACTGTAGCACTCTCCAGGATGTTCATGATGCTATTGCCTGTACTGCCAACCCTAGGAGTTCAAAAACCATGCGTTCAACCCCACCAAGAAACCATGAGACTAATTTAAAAAACATGAGATTTTTAAATATAATCAATAAATTTTGGTGGTGGTTGTTTTTTGTCTGTCACCTCATTTTTTTAGCTTTTAGGGGAAAGGTTCAGTCCTAATTGTGTGTAATTATTTCAGGTTGAAATTTCAATTTGAAATGCACACACAGATATGCAGGCCTCTCCCACCTGCTGGGCTGCTAAGAGAGGTCCTCCAATTACCCTCTTCTACCCGCTAGGGGAGGGGACATTAAATTCAATCACTCTCCATACCCCTTCCCTCCCTTCCCCACTCAACTCCTCCGCTCTCAGTTTCCTACCCATATCTCCCCTTCTTTGCCCCATCCCCTATTTTAGTCTCCTGCTCTGTCATGGGTCTCCCTGCCCAATCCTGCTCTGACTGCCTTCTCCCAACCCTGCTCCTTTCCCACAGAATCCCTATTTCTATTTACTCCCATATTCTCCTTCTCTGCTCCTCCAGTTTTCTTGCTTCCCAAAGTCCCAGTGCTCCCTCTGCATTCTCTTCTCACCCTCACATTCTCCCTCCCTGTCCCTGACCCCCAAAGTTTCTCTACCTCCACCTACTCTAAACAAACACCCCCTCTCTCTCCACATTCCGTTGTCTCCTCACTGTCTCAGGTGGCTCCTATCTTAGTTGAGAGCTGCCTGGCTTCAGTCCTAATAGAAATAAGAGCCAAGGGCCATCTTCACTAAGGGCAATTCCAGCTGCAATGCTGTAGGCAAAGGGAAATTATCTTAGTTGAGGGCAGCTGCTGGCTTCAGTTCTATAGATAACTGAAGATGGTGTCCATTTTTAGCAAGGGCAAAAACACAAAATCTAGCTTTCTCCTGACAACATAAGCGGCTTTAAAAATATCTAAAATTGCAACACTCTGGACACTGTGCCATCATCTTGTATATCACATAATCCCAGAGTCAGGGGCCTTACACTCAGGACCGATTGAATCTAGTGCTTAATCCAGCCATATTAAGGATGTGATAATATGTCAGAGGGGCTCTGGAGCAGAAACCAGGTGGGCAGAGATTCTAAGAGGCTTCTGTAATAAATTGGGTAGAGAGATCAGGAAGTAAACAAGAGCAACATCAGCTCTATCTTCTTAAGAACTCCGAAGAAAAGACATTCACAGGTACAAGAACTGAGTTTTGGATACTACAGGTCAGATTCTGCACTCATTTACATAATTACATATCAAGAGTAACTCCATTGCAATTGAATTAATCCAGATTTACACTGGTGTAACTGAGAACAGAATCTGGCACTATTTTTTTATACTTAGCACGTCACTGAACATGAAACTCTGTACTAGAAAAAGCTTTGGCATCCAAACATAGCTTTATTTTGTTCTGCTTCCTACCCTCTCTTTCACACACTCTCCTCATACCAATTCTTGACTGTAGCTCTTATTTATAACCACTGGGGGCAGATGTTTACCTATAATATTAATCATCACCCAAATCATTCAAATACAACATTTATAGATTCATTCACTTATTTTCTTTCATATTACTCTCCTCTCTCTTGCAGACATAGCCATTTGTATAAAATAAAACCTAATTTCCCCCTTTTTACTTGCTTTAGTAAATATACATAAGTGCAGTGGTAAACAAAAGCCAATAAACAAAGACCCATTTGATATGTGAATTACACAGAAAACTCGTATCAGATTATAAAATGTGCACTCAGACATGTGAGAAGCAGTGGATTCCCACAAAATGCTTAACAGCTAAATTAGCATGACAACTAATCTTGTATACCGAGCACCTGATTCCGATCTCACATCAGCATAACCACAATGACTTCCATAGAGTTACTCCTGATTTACACTGTTATGAATGACATTCAGCCCAGAACATTTTAACTGGATGTGTGCAAAAAAAAAGCTGGTTGAAAGCTGGAATTTCCATTCATGGAAAATTCTGAAGCTGTGGAAAAAATTAGTTCCAGTTCTTAACAAAAAAGTCAACTGGTGAGGAGTCAGGCACCTAGGAGCCATGGCTAAGTTGGAAGCCTCAGAGCTTGGGATCTGGGGCTCCCAGATTTTCTGCCACAGAGCAAAGAGTCTGGAATTCTGTGAGCCAGAGCTTAAGACAGGTCTCCCAGGGCTGTCAGATGTCAGAAGTAAGGCCCTGCAGTTGTGCCTCCACAGTCTCCTGACAGCCTTAGGGGTCAGCTAGGCTGCCTGATGCACCGCTCTGCCTGGCTAGCTGAGGAAGCCAGCAGGCTGGTTCTTTACACCACACAACAGCAGTAGCATGCTGACTACTCAATGCGCACACCCATGGACTCTCTGCTTCCCATACTCCAAGCTCTGCTCCAGCCTAGACCCCAATCTTCACCCAGACCTGCTCTGGCCTAGACCCTGCCCGGTACCTGGCCTTGTTCCAGTCCTGTCCAGCCTTGCTCCTGCTTCTGAACCAGCCCTGCTCCTGACTCCGGTTCTGACCCTTGACTCCAATTACTAGCTCTGTCTCAATCCTTGGCTCTGGCGTCTGGACTCTGACTACAGTTTTCACACTCAGCCCTGGTTCTGACCGTCTTGACCCTTGGCTCTGGCATGCAGGTTCTGACTCCGGTTCTTACATCTGGCTCTGATCACTAGAGCTCACTCCTGCTCTGACCACTAGGCCAGACCACCTCTGACCTGGTCTCCTGGCACCAGGTTTCTGGCTCCATGGCAGGCACCCTGACAGCCCCAGCTCAAGCCATAAGAACACAGGAATTACCAGACCAGAACAGTTCAGAGGTCCATCTAGTCTATATACAGCCTCTATAATAGTGGCCAATACCAATGCTTCAGAGGAACACAAGAATAGCCATACTCGGTCAGACCAAAGGTCCATCAAGCCCAGTATCCTGTCTTCCGACAGTGGCCAGTGCCAGGTGCCCCAGAGGGAATGAACAGAACAGGTAATCATCAAGTGATCCATCCCCTGTTGTTCATTCCCAGCTTCTAGCAAACAGAGGCTAGGGACACCATTCCTGCCCATCCTGGCTAATAGACCACTGATGGTCTTGTATTCCATTAATTTATCTAGTTCTTTTTTGAACCCTGTTATAGTCTTGGTCTTCACAACATCCTCTGGCAAGGAGTACCACAGGTTGACTGTCCGTTGTGGGGAAAAATACTTCCTTTTGTTTGTTTTAAACCTGCTGTCTATTAATTTCCCTTGGTAAAGATAAAAGAAACACCATAATAGACAGTTATGTCATAACCTGCCATAGGGAATTTTTTCCTAATCCCCATCAGTTAGCACTTGCTTTATGCCCTGAAATATGAGATTATTTTTCCTTATCCTTTTTAATGTTATTTAACTATAAGTGCTCTCATATTTTATCAGTCAACCTAATGGAATTTTAGCCCCATTATTCAGTTACTACAGGTAATAAACAGCACGTAATATCTGGTTTGTGCTGAATGAAGATAAATTTAAGTCTACACTGAATGACGTACCTTGTGACAAGGTACAATTAAGCAATATACATATCTGTATGAAACATCTCCACAATTCTGCCTGAAGTGATCCTGAAGTTTAAGAAACCTTTGTCTTTAGCAAGGAAGTTACTGGATTGATAGGTCCAACAATTAAAGACAACCCCTTTTGTCAATATTCCCATGCAGAGAGTTTCTAAAGCACAATAGGTAACATTAGATTGCACTTTCTTTTCCAAGAAAGGTAATTTTTCAGCATAAACCATTCTCCATTTCTCAATGCACTGCTGGTTTTTATAAAGGCAAAAACTTGGCAGCAGCTATGGGGTACAATTCAAGACAAGCACAAGGATATAATGGGTCAATTTTCAAACAACTCTCCTTGCAATTTATCAAACATCTATCCCTTCCTGTCATTGTGAAATGGGGAGCAAAACAAGACCTTTCAAAGTTTTTTGCAAAAAATACCGAGAATATGGACTAGACAGGTGGCTAGGTCACTCACTTGGGTTGTGAGATTCAAGTCCCTTCTCTGAATCAGCATTTCTGAATCAGAAGGGACTTGACCCTGGGTCTCCCACCTCCACCCTTAATGCCCTAACCACTCACCTACTGGCTATTCTGGGAGGTTCATATCTTGTTTTGACCAGAAAGTTCATCCCAGACCTGAGACACCTTTCCCAATTAAAGATTTGTCTAAACTGATACATTCCCATAAAATGTTTCAGTTTTGAGGAATCTGTATTTTCTGATGGAAAAAATTCATTTGAAGATCCCCGATCAGCACTAATCACTCAGAGTATGTCGATCCAGAGTGACTGATGATTTGACCCTTCATAAAGGCCTGTGTCTTGGCTTCAGCCCAGTGAGTTAACAGTTCTGAACAAGAGACATCACAGAAGTAAGCTTCCTGACATCATCCCCGCATGGTAAAGGTGCTTACCAGAGACCTGACAGAAATCTGGCCCTTCACATAAGCCTGAAGGTTGAGGCAATGTTACAATGACCTCCAATAAGTCTAGAAAAGTAGATATGCTGAATCAGTAACCTTGACATCAGCCCATCAAGCTACATCTGTTAACCAGCAACTCTCAGAGGCTGATGTCTTGACATCAAACCACATGCTAAAGTTGTATGAAGTATGGAGCTTCACATAAGGCCAGCAAGAGTGAAGTGCTGAATCAGTGCCCTCACAAAGCTGGTGCCTGGGCTTCTGCTCATGAAGCTACAGGTGCTAAACCCCACAGAAATCTGTGCCTTGAAATCAACTCAGAAAATTAGAGTTGCTGAGCCAGTGACCTCATAGTGGCTTATCTCTTGGTATCAAATCTGCAAGCTAGAGGTGCTGAGCTAGTGAGTTCATAAAGTCCTGTGCTTTGACATCAGCCCAGTACACCAGTGTTGCTGAGCCAGTAACCTAATTGAGAACTAACAATGATCTGAGATTTGACATCAGCTCAGGAAACTAGATATGCTGAACCAGGAAGCTTGAGTTTAGCCCAGCTCAATAAAGATGCAGAGCTAGAGACCTTGCTGAGGGCTGTACCTTGACATCATCCCAGCAAGTTAGCAGGCCTGATTCATGCCACTCTGTCCCTTCACACCAGAGATGCTAGCTGCAAGTGCTGAGTTACTGAAGTGAGCTCACAAAGCCTGTTGCCTGGACAACTGAGCAAGCTGGAGGGGCTGATCTAAGCAATCTCACAAAGGCTTGGGCCTTGACATCATCCCAGTAAGCTAGAGGTGCTGATCCAGAGAAGTCGCGGACACCTGGGCTTTCGTGCAAACCCAGCAAGCTAGAGATATTGAGCCAGTAACCTCACAGAAGCCTGTTCCTTGACATCTACTAGAAAGACGGAAGTACCTGAGTGTAGCTGGGCAGTTATGATAGGTCACAGCTGGCCCTGATAAGAGGGCTGGGAGTAAGGAGCCATGAGAGTCTCACTCCAGCCCTGGAGTGAGAAGGACCTAGCCGCCTGAGAGAGACAGGGTACCTTTGACAGAGCAATGCTGGGGAAGCGGCAAGCTGAGCTGTGGAGCTCAGGCCTGACAGAAAGGCCTAAGGAGGTACGGGGGCTGCAGGGAGACAGCTGGGGCTAGAAAGGCAGCAGGTCCAACTCCCTTGCTAATGATGAGTGGTCATTACAGACTGCAGTTTGCCCCAGAGAAAGGGGACTAGATGACGACTGTCAGTGGCCACTTAGGCAAGGTGGGCATAGGGGGTGGGGGTTCCCCTGGCAGAGGAGACTCAGAGTGTGGGGGTGTTGCTGTGGGGCAGCACCCCAAGATTAGGGGGTCTGAAGTGCCTGAAGTACAGAGGTGGTGGAGATGAGGAAGCAGGTACCGGTAGGGAGAAACGGGCCAGGAGGAGGTGCTCCGAGGCTGGACTGAGCTAATTCCCAGACTGACCAGCAGGAGGCACTGCGGCGGTGAGTGCCCGCTGTGTTACACTGAGTCATTGAGCTCACAGAGCTTTTCAGCAGCTCAGCAAACCATTGATTCTTAGTAGGGGTTAGAGCAGTAGGGAGTGTTTAGGCGAATAGCTCCCCCTCTTCTTCAGAAAGCTTTATATGAATTCAGAAGAAACCAGAGGCGACACATGGGGGAGGGGGAAGGCACGCTGGGTCACATGTCCCCCACCAGATTTCTGCCAGGGTTTATATGCCTTGCCATGAACTCCACTGCATACCACCAGAACCTTTAAATTGTGGCTCCCTCCTCTCCACTATCAACAGGTATGCATCGTCGCTGGAAAAACATATATCTGTCAGAAGAAGTTGAGAAATTCACAAGGGAGATCAGTGAAGAACAACATGCTCCAGCTGGTTGGGAAAAGGTAATTTTTTTCTTTCACCTTTTTTTTTTTTTTTTTTTTAATTTATAGGTTAGGTATCCAGGCACTACTGTACATTAGGCAAAATCCAAACCTGCTTGTAAGTGGGAACAACTTCTATGGAAACATCTCGGGGTCAGATTGTCTAACCATTATTACCCCCACAGGGAATTCCTCTGCACGAATCCTCACTTTTCCCATGAGGGCAGAATTGTGTGTCATCGACCTCCATGGCACCATCCCTGCCCCTACCCCACCTTTCATCTTGTAGTCTGGAGTTCCTGGTTGGGAACAGGTGGTCTGGGGACAGAAGGAGGAGAGACAAGGACAGGGCAGATGGGCTCTCAAACATGTTGGGAAAGCCAACAGACAGACAGTTCCGCGGAGTTTGGCGGGGTTTAAACCACTGCCTCTTCTGCAGAAAAGTAAATCATGCACTCCAATAGCATGATTCAGGGAAACTGCCACTTGGAGCACCTCATGGGGTTTCTGTTCCCTAGAACTCTGTGACATTGGCACTTCCCTAGGATTGCAAGATCCAGGCCTCGGTAACCCAAGTATAAAATCAAAGTAATTCCACTGTTGCTAGCGCTGTTAGTGGAAAAACACACCAGGGTAAATGAGAGGGGAATTTTACTCTGAGAGGTCAGATCATCATTGTGGCAAATCCCAAAGGAATGTGACCTCTTTGCAAATGGAGCACCACCTAGACAGATCTCTGGCAAGTTGCTTAAAGTGCTCTGGCTGTATATTCAATTTATGTCTATCACTGGCAATTTTGTCACACCACCAAAGCCTTGGACAGACATCCACATGACGGATGGTTGTGCAGTAGAATTCCTTGGAACACAACTTCAGAATTCATTGGTCTTCCATTCTAAAAATATGTCCATACCAATAAAGCTGCTGAAACTGAACCAGTGCTGATGGAGGCAGTTGCTGGGGTCGGTTTTGAGTATCCTCATTTCTGATTTTGGTCTGCCAGTTGATATGGAGCAGATAAAGATTACAAGAATCAAAAAATGTCAATCCAGTGTTCTTCAGCCTTCCTCAGCATCCTTGTTTCACTTCCATTCAACAGAGTTGGTATAACCATGGTTCTATAGATCCGCAGCTTCATAACAAACTTGATGTCACAATGACCCAACAGAGGCCATGATGTGCCCAAAATAAGGCAGCAGCCACTGGTATATGTGTCCACAACTTTCAAGCTTCCTCCAGCACTGTCCATGACACTGCCCAAATATTTGACAGCTGCCACCTGCTTGATGTCCCATTCAGACAGGTTAATAATGAGCTGGTAGTAATCTGGAGCTAGAGGCTGCTTGATAATAACCAGGGACTTAGTTTTATCCAGATTAATAACCAGAACAACGTGTACAGCTTCATCCTGGACCATATCAGCCATCAGCTGCAGCGATTCACCAACCCGAGCCAACAAGACAATGTCATCAACCCATTCAAGATCTCAAAGAGGAATGGTGTTTAGCTCAACACTACTGACAACTGCCTTCTCAAACTTATCAGCCAAACAATGCCAGTACCAAACAACAGTGCTGACAGAACACAGCATTCTGAGGGGTCAGAAAGGAACATCAACTAACAGAAGATGTAAGATAAAAGAGCCCTCCCCAGCCCCCATCAGAAAGCATTAGATTACACTTTTCAGTTCATGGATTTTCATACTAGACACACACTAACAGTCCCTTTGGCTTACACTTCTTTTGTGCACATTCTGGCCAGATCCTAGTTCATGCTTAAATTCCTTTGTGATGTCTTAAATGGGCAATTGAGGATTTCCCTGGCATGGGGGAGTTCTTGACTGATGAACAGCCAATGTAACCAATTCTATCCCACCCCATCCCTCTTAGCACTCCTAGCACAGAGGGCATGGCCAGGATGGAATGTGGTGTGATTCACACCAGGGTAAATGAGAGCGGAATTTTACCCTGAGGAGTCAGATATCGTCATCATGGCAACTCCCAAAGGGGTGTGGCCTCTTTGCAAATTGAGCACCACCTGTGATCCCCAGGAGGCACAATAGCCTGTAAGAGGCTGTTATTAATCATTATAAATTCTCTCATGTACACCAGTTTTCCACTGATGTAATTCCCTGGCCTTTAGTGGAATTGTTTCTGAATTCCACCAGCAACAGTGAGAGGAGAATCAGACTGACACATGATTCAAAGTACACATGATAATTATGCTCTTTTTTATATGCACATGATAATTAGATACTGCCAACTTTTTAAAGATGGAGTTTTTTCATATCATTCACTAATTTTCAAAAAATTGAAATGAATATGAAAAGTGATGACCTCAGGCACTGAAGAATCCCGAAGCTGTCAGTAACAAAGCTGCACATTGCTTCAATCAGAGGATTATGGGTTTTAACATTTGCATCATGGATAAACTCACTATAATGCATTAAAAATAATTTCTCTTCTCATTTTATTTAGTCAGATGTTCCATTAAATAACAGAGACTCAAGCCACATATTAAGCCCAACGGCATTCTTTCAAGCTGACAGAATTGTTACAATAGCTCTGAATCAAAAGAATGAAATTGAATTAATTTATTTAAATACATTATAATAGGTAGGGCTCATGATACAAGCCATTATTTTGTGGTGGTGGGGAATAACCTTCTAGTTCCTTTAAAGAGCAGATTTAGTTCAAAATTTGACAATTATAGTTATAAATGTATGTTACAGCTAGAGATTGCAGCATTTCTCTGGGCAGCTAAATTGAATGAGGTCTTAGGATCTGATGCAAAGGCCACGGAAGTCAATGAACTACAAAACTATGGTGAGGAGGGCAATATGAAAACCTATATAGAACAGAAATAGAATTGAATGGAAAGACTCCCTTTGAGTTCATTGGGCTTTGAATTGGCTTTAGGATTATATGGTTATTATTGGTTCATAAATTTTTACAGTAAATGAATTTAAAATTAAGACAGCAAGTTAAACATTTTAAACATCATGGAGGATAGTCCATCCATGGCTATTAGGCAAGACGGTCAGGTGTGCAACCTCATGCTTGGGGCAATCCTAAACCTCTGTCTTCCAGAAGCTGGGCAAGGAATGACAACAGGAATGGCTCACTCTGACTGCCCTGTTCTGTACACTCCCCCTGAAGCTCTGGTACGGGCCACTGTTGGAGACAGGAAACTGGGGTAGATGGACCATTGGTCTGACTCAGTATGGTAGTTCTTATGTTCTAAGATGTTTTGCCCCTCTCTTTTGTGGCTTTAATATTCATCTGAGGGAGAGTGATGTGTCTAAGTAATTCCAGGAATATGATTCTTCAGCACTTTGGCCCTTGTGTAGTCCTTTTTTCTTGGCATGGGGCATGTTGGAAGTGTGCTGGGGATGGAAGAGGGCATGGCTGGAGTGCACTGTGCTCCCATGGTCCCCATTGTCCCTAAGAAATCATTACTAGCTAGAATAAGATAGGACCTCTCTCTTTTAGGGTTTTATACTACTGCCAACTGTCACAATATCTAAGCGCCTTCCATGTAAAATTGACAGAAATAGCAAAGTTCTTAGCAGACTTCATGGATCCTCTGGCATCCTCCCTTTTTGGGTAAAACTCTGCTTGGGATAGGGTTTTTTCTTTTTTTTTTAGACTTTATTCATTTCTTTTGTACACACCACCCCACCTCTTTTTTGTTTTGTTTCGTTTTTTTCATTGGCAGGTTTTGGGTTTTTTTGGGCAAAGGGGTGCTAGTGTTACCTCCGAGGGTTTTAGTAAGATTTAAATTTATTTAGTAATTAAAGAGACCTCAGGAGAGAGTCAGCTTGATTTGTTTTATTAAGTGTTTCGTTAATTAGGCAGCACATAAGAGAAAGAGATATACATCACCACAGTCTCCGAGAACCCATGTAGCTGGGGAAAGTGAGCTTGCACTCCTGTCTGGTTCTGTGTTTAGCTGAGACTTAAATAATCTTCAAGAGGAGCTGATTACAGTTTCATCCTCAGTTTTTCTTCTTTTTCACATACAGACACATGATATTTTTAGCACATTTTTGGATACATTTCTAATTACACAGTCAGACATCTGTTATTTACTTGTATCTTTTCAGTAAGTCCATCAAATTGAGCTAATGTAATCATCTGTTACGTTTTTGTAAGGACATTGCTAAAAATAATATTCCTTACTTAACAATTCTTGTAAAGTCTATATCTTTCTGCTAATTCTTAGCAAGCTAGCATTTTCTCTTCTTAGCATGACTCCCAAAGAATCATGGGAGTTTGGTTCATGGGTAAGCTATAGGGCCCCATGAAAGTCTGATTCATAGCTCAACACCAGTGCTATGACATTTTTATGGTGGAAAGACCTTTTGGAAGAGAAAGGGTTTGCAGCATTTCCTACAGAGACAGACAGAATCTGGATTCAGTTGAACTCTGGAAGCTTAATTCATACCCAGATCACTATTACCAAGAAGGCTTTGTCTCCTGCTCTCACACGCTTTGCCCTTGGCTTTATGAGTTGCACTGTCCCAAAGAAACACAGCTGTCTTGGTGGTTCATAGGTTGAAATTCAGCCTCTGATGTAGCTAAGGTTTGATCCATTAATTGCTTTGAAGATTAGTACTAAAGCTTTAAACTGGCATCAGAAGCCAAGTAGGAGCCAGTGGAAGGACTTGAGCACAGGTCTGATGTTCTTACAAAGGTCTAAATCATAGAGAAGGTAGGCCGTCACATTCTGCACCATATGGAGCCTGGTCATTGTCTTCACTTTCAGCTTTAGATACATTGAATTACAATAATACATCCTAGAGGTGACCAATGCATGGATCACTGTGCCATTTTTAAATATTCATGGTACCTGGTCATCCAAACTTAGTGGAGCATCAAACAAGACCCCAAGGTTTTGTACCACTTCAATAAATGGGACTGAATGCCTTCAATGGAAGGTGGAAACAACGTCTCATCTAGTTCTTCAAAGTATTTCCTTTTTGGAACCGACTTCGCTTCACAGTCTTGCCTGGGTTCAGCTTGAACCAGCTGCTCTTCATCCAAGAAGAGATTTCTTATCAACATCCTGACATTTTGGAAGCAGTGGTGGTGGTTCCATCAGTTGAGAGTGAGAGATGTAGTTAACTGTCATTGGCATATTTGTGGTATCTGAGCCATTGTGTCTCACTCTCTCTCTGAGTGGTCTCGTATAGATATTGAAGAGAGGTGGATATAATATGGATCCTTAAGGGATTCCACAGGTGTAAATCCCTACATTAGAGAATTTTTTACAACTACAGTAACACTGGTGCACATTTTTCTAATATGGACGGGGCTTCAGAGCAGCCCTGAGGCTGCTCTAAGTCAGTGCTTCTCAAAGTCATGCCTCCGCTTGTTCAGGGAAAGCCCCTGGTGGTCCAGGTCAGTTTGTTTACCTGCTACGTCTGCAGATTCGGCCAATCGTGGCTCCCACTAGCCGCGGTTCGCCACTCCAGGCCAATGGGGGCTGCAGGAAGGGCGGCCAGCACATCCCTCTGCCTGCGCTGCTTCCTGCAGCCCCCATTGGCCTGGAGCGGTGAACCGCAGCCAGTGAGAGCCACAACCCTGGCCGAATCTGCGGACTTAGCAGGTAAACAAACCGGCTCAGACCGCCAGGGACTTTCCCTGAACAAATGGCAGATCGGCTTTGAGAAACACTGCTCTAAGTTATTATCAGGTTAAGGGGCATTGGTGCAAGACTCATTTTACACCAGTGCACTGTGTCTACATTACCATCTGTATTGGTGTCGACACATTGGCTGCAAATTTCTCGAATGTAGGCAGGACCATAAAGCAACATTGAGGCTGGTCCAAGTTGCACAGGGGGCTGCTGGCATGCCTTAGAATTGGGAGAGTACAAAGAAGGCTTAAGGCAATTTTTTTCCTGCATAAGCAATGCTGACCTGAACCCTGCCACAGCTAAGGATCTGGGCCATAGTGTCAGTGTAAACAAATATAAGAATTATGGCTGCAAAATATAAAGTTAAGAAAACAGACTCAAAATCTATCACAAAAGATTGGATCACCTCTTTACATGAAAAAGATTCACATGAAAGAATAATGTATAGATTACAAGGAACATAGCAATGAGATTGTATGTGGGGACAATTCCTGCCCTGTCTTACTAAAACAGTAGTTATATTTACTCTGATACCTCTTCTCTTCTCGCAGCAATCTCTCTTTCTTTCCTTCTCTTCTTATCATTTCTTCACTTATTGTATAGTTTCGTTTTACTAATATTTTTACTGATTATATTGCATCTTTTGTGTTGCATGATATTGACCCTTTTTGTTTTTTTTGCTGCATCTATTGCAATTTCATTTGTTTTCTGTTTTTAAAAAAGTCTCAAAGATATTTTAAAATATTGTAGATCACCATCACAATTACCACTTGCACTTTTTTGAAGAAGCTGAAGACATGTGATTATAATCCCTGGAAGTATATGTAGTTGCTTTCAATCCAATATATGAAGCTTCTTCCCCACTATGTATTAAAACTGGTTTATTTGCCACTCAGTAGTCCCAGGAAGAGCCACTGCTCTGTTTCTTGAAATTTAAATTTGTGTTCTAAGAGAAACAAATACGGTGTTATGCTTGAGGGCTACAGACTATTTTGTTCCTTTCTCCCTAGGAATCCTGTATGATCTAGAAAATGACTCAGATCAGAGATTCTGGTTATGCTGGACAATATACCTTGATGTATATAACCTTTTAGGTTAGGAATACTTTAGCAGCCTTCTAGGGTTAAGATACAGTGAAATTCCCAAAAGGGAAGGGTTCCATAGTGAACGTAAAGATTTGATACCTCTTTGATTATCCATGAGAGACTATGTTTAAAATAACAGACTTAATCTGAACTTTTACCTTATATCTCGTGCCACTAAAATCCACCCACCCTGTTCTACCTCTGACAAAGGCAACTCAGATCTTCCTAAATCAGAACAAGTTATTTCTCAAACTTGGTTATTTGAGAAACTGGAAAAAATGAGCCAAATCCTGTATTCCATGCTACCAGGTCACCCCACTGAAGTCAGAGCGGCTGCACTTGTGTAACTGGGACAGGACTGATCCATGGTATGCCTCTATAAAGTAACTGGCAGTAGGAAAATGCTTCTTCCTTTAAAAATGTGAAAACAAGTTCAGCGTATCCCTTAACAATGAGTTTAAAGGTTTGCCTACTCTAGGGATATTTCCACTGCTGTAGATACAGTGATGTACTGTACTAGTACAACTCTAAAGGGTGGACATGCTGCACCAGGGTAAAAAGTGAGTTGCATCAATGCATCTAATTGAAGTAAGCCACACTGGTGCAAGTCACTTTTCACACTAGTGCAACAAGTCCACCCTTTAGAGTTGCACTAGTACAGTACAGCACTGGAAAAAAACCTAGAGTAGGCAATGCCTCTAAACTCATTGTTAAGGGGTATGCAGAACTTCAAAGTGTTAAAGGAGGAAGCATTTTCCTGCAGCTGATTAAGGAGTTGTACCGATGTACCTACATTCATGCAAAAAGCTTCAATGTAGACAAGCCCTAAAAATGTGATCAGCACACGATCTATAGGTATATATGCCAGCAAGGCCTTTGGCTCTCAGGAGGGATTAATCCCAAGGGAGAAGTGGCAGTGTTAGCACTGTTGCTTTGTCTCAGGGTTTCTTATGAAAGGCATCTTTAAATTCCTGCCATGGAGTTTCATAGTCACTACCCTACAGGCAGGCACTGAGTTAGTACGCTCCTTCCAGAGTCATGCTCCCTTCCCAGCCAATGCAAGCTCCTTTTTGGGACTGTGCTGATAACCTCTGGCATTAGCATTGGGAAAGTTGCAGCTACTTTGTCCTGCTGCAATCTGGTTCTTCTGTTGCAGGAGCCTCTGCCAGGGGTTATGATGACATAAAACTGATGTAAGCCCTGCGTGAATTTAGCCCATACTGATGGCTGAAGTCCTAACAGGAAAAACAGCTTTACTCTCAAATGCTCCAAAAGCGGGGAGAGTGATGGGAAACAGTCAATGTATTCCTATTAATAAATCTCCTTTTCAGCGTCAGAAAGGCTTAAATATTTAACAAGCTTCGCACACACAGAATGCACGCAAAGCAAACAGTCAGACAGACTCTGCTATTGTGGACTGCCTTGTATCAGCTTTCAACCTCTAACACCACACTTAAGGTGTGGCATTGGTGGTCTTCCAGCAAGATACATATACTGTCAAGTCTGAGAGCATTAACATAATCACTGTGAGCTAAAGAAAATCCCTATCAAAATACAACCGTCAGATGAAAAGATCACAGTATGAGTAATAGAGATGCACTGTCTGCTATCCACTAGAGAGGAGCCTGGTTATCAGATCTGGAGCGGACCTGATGGGTGTGGATCCATGGTTTTCATTTAGACACATCTCTTGTAAAGACAGAAAGCTTAATTAAAATTACTTTAGGGGAGACAATGAGTAATAAGATGAATCTGTTTCCCCCACACCCCAGTCCCCTCTTAAATTGCTATTTTCCATATTTCTGTGCCTGATTCATTAAGAATTGTTCTCATTTCACTCTGTTGGTGGTGGTGTTTTGTTTGGTTTTCTTTTCTTTTAGAACTTGAAACCCTCCTCCTGTTTGAGGCCCTGATACAGCATAGCATTTAAAGCGTGTGTTTAACTTCAAGCACATGAACTTCAAGCATTGAAATCATTGGGAATACTCACATTTAAAGTTAAGATTGTGCTTAAGGCCCCAATTCAGCAATCCATCCGTGTTCAGCAAAACTTTTAGCCCATACAGTACTTAACATCAAGCATGTATTTAAGTCTCATTGAAGTAACTATGGATTTGTTTAAGCATGCACTTAAATGCTTTGCTGAACTGGAACTAGTTCTTAATTTTGCTTCCATCTCTGTCTATTGCCCTATTAGTACTATTTTTAATTATGTATTTATTGTTTTACAATGGTAACAGTTCCTGTCAGGATCAGGGACCTTGTGCTAGGTGCTGTACAAACATAAAATATGAGACAGTTCCTAGGGACAAGAGATACAAGCGGTGTAGAGTGGAGTGGAGTAGGTGGAAGACAGACTACAGGGGTGACATTAATAGGAATATAAGGTTGCGTATGCTATTAGTTAATGTACAGTGTAGTGATAACTGCCCTCTTTGCAAGTCTTTTTTGTCACTGAATGGTTCTCCAATGGCTGGTTGTGGAACACCAGTCATGGTGCCCATGGAACAGATGGTCTTCATCAAATTTTTGAGATCAAAGGAGAAGTATTCTGATTATAAACAGAACTGCTTCTTAACCCTAGCAAGTATAATGGAAGTATCATTTAATTAAAGGAGTATCCAAGATTCAAGGATGTCAACACACCACCTCCAAGATAAATAAAATTCACTAGCATGACGTTCTTTCCAGGACTTGCCAAGAACAACAACACAGAATAGAAATCTTTACAGAAAGGGGTTTAACTCTTTCTGTGTGTCTGACTGACAGCTTAAACTGAGGGCCCAGAGCTGCCCAGGAGGTGATTATCTAGCAAGAGGCATATGTTTTACACCGCCTCACATTCACTCTCTCACTGGTGCTCAATATCTATCAACCAGTCTTTTACATTCTCTCCATTTACACACGTTTCCCTCAGACACCCCTCCTCACTGTCTATTCCTCGCCTGTTCTCCTTGTGTCTTCCCACTCCCCATACCACATGTTCCACTTTTCTTTCCATTCTCCCTTCCATCACTCCAGTTCCTCTTTCATCTCAGCATCAGTGCTAGGAAAAGGCTACTCAGGGCCCAGTGATAGCAGCAGCAATTAAGGGGGAATAGGATGTTGAAGAGGAGGCCCATCATGTCAACACCAGTTAAGCTGGCAGCAGCAAAGAAGGAGGAGGAAGAAGTTGGTGAGACTTCAAGGCCCCAAATCCTTTACCTCAAGTTTTAGCCTTGCTAGTACTCCTCTATTCAGCAGTCACTAGGCAACCATATCCCCTGTTAGCTTAGAAAGAAATGAATGAGCTGGATGTACAAATCACTCACACCAGGTCAAGCCGGTAGCCATTTATCTGATGCCCTTGTTTTACATTAACATAAACCCACACTAGCCAAGTGAAAAGATTTCTTTGCTGAACAATAATAAAGTGCCTTTTCTATTCCTGACCTCTTGATTCCCTTTGCCAACTACTTAGGGCTTGTCTACACTACCACGATACATCAGCACAGCTGCACGTCTGGTGAAGATGCGCTATGCCAACGGGAGAGTGCTCTCCCATCAGCAGAATTACTCCACCTCAATGAGAGGTGGAAGCTATGTCGGCAGGAGAATGTCTCCCACCAACATAGCACGGTGTGGACAGCACTTTAAGTCAATGTAACATACGTCACTCAACAGG
Organism: Trachemys scripta elegans; assembly: GCF_013100865.1. Lineage (NCBI taxonomy): Eukaryota > Metazoa > Chordata > Testudines > Emydidae > Trachemys > Trachemys scripta. The sequence goes on along the minus strand of NC_048301.1, from coordinate 108,056,234 downwards.
GTGGCTTTTTCACACCCTTGAGCAACGTAAATTACAACTACTTAAGCAGTAGTGTATACAAGCCCTACGTTTCTGTTTTGCTTCCAGACACTGATAGGTGAACCTCGGAAAGTTCACAGGCTCAATTCATATAAGCAGTAGTCCCCAAATATTTATGCACTTATTGAAACTATCTTGGTCTCTTTGATCTGAAAAACTGGACTGGAAATCTTGTGGCAGCATTAATTGTGCCATCTTAATTGTGGCATTTCTTAACTTTTCAGTGCTTCACTTTGCAATAGTGTTTTTTTTAAATGTAGGTTGTTTTGTGTGTAATTTCCTAGATTTTTAATAATGCTAACTGCAAAAACAGAAATTCCATCCTATGGCATCATGTTGACACCACATGGATCATGAGCATGGCTAGAACTTTTAGAGTCCCCGCACAGACTATTTCCACTTGAGCTAATAGAGTAACTGATAGCAACAATAGGTTGTCATCTTCTAAGGGGACCAGCATTAGAGGGGGTGGTATATTTGCCAGTGGGTTTCACAGATATTTGCTGACAGCAGACGAATGGTGAGACTCCGGAAGCTTGAGTTCCATTCGAGGCTCTGGAGGGCAGTATCCTCTAATGGGCACATGCTCTTCAAACTTTTCCAACCAAGTTTGACCTACCTTTTGTCCCATCCCCTCCAAACTGTCCTTGTCACAGTCTTGGCTCTTCCCCTCCCATGGTTCCTTGTCCAAGTCCCATTCTGCTCACCTACCCAGTCCCAGTCTCCACTCCCCAGGCTTCCCACCCCAGCCACAGTCTTTTTGCCCAGCAAGCCTTAGTCTTCCCCCTCCAGGCTCTCCATCCCAGGCTCAGGCTTCCCCCATTCCAAGTCCTTTGCCCAGCCATTCCCAGTTCCCTCCCCATCCCAGCGCAACCTCTAGCTTCTTGTCCCTAGGCTCCTTGCCCAGCCAGTCCCACATTCCCCCTTCTAGCTCCTTGTTTCATATGTGTTTCCCCTCCCACCTGACCTAGTCATCCCCCTCCCCACATCCATATTCTCTGTCCCATTCTCCCTCCCTGGTTTCCTCGACTATGTCTCTGTGCATAACCAGTCTCAGTTCTCCCCTCATACTCTGGATCCTTGTCAAATCTAGTTCCCTTCCCCTTCACCCCTACCTTCTCACAACCCCATTGGTTCCCAGTCTCTTTGCCCATTCAGACTGAGTCTCCCCCAGGTACTCACTGAATTCTAGTTCATTTCCCTCCTCGCTCCCAGTTCCACTCACCTTACCCAGCCAATCTAGGTCTCATTTGACACCCCAGCTGCCAGTACCAGTTTCCCTCTTCCCTCCCTCCACCAGCCTCCAGCCCCAGTCTCCCCAACCAATGCCTCTCAGTTCCTCCACCCATTTCCCTCCCAAGCACCCAATATCCTTGCCCTGCCAGTCCCAGTCTCCCCCTCAGTCCAACCTCCTTGCCCAACTTATTCCAGTCTCCCTACCAGCTCCCAGTCTGTCTCCCTCCAGCTCCCAGTCTCCTTGTCCCAGTCTCCTACCCCAATTCCCAGTTCCAGATTCTGACAGTCTCCAGTTGCAGTCTCCCTGCCCAGGCTCCTTGTCCCAATCTACTCATTCCTGCCCACCCAGGTCCAGCTCCTTCTCACTTCTGCATTCAAATCAGGCAGCTTCTTCTTCTATAATACCTTGGTCCAGCAGGGGTTCATTGAGATTAGATGAGAGAGAGACTCCCTACCCTCAGTTTCCGTGCTTGGTCCTAGCCTGGCCTGCAACAGCCCAGAGATGTAATTTCAGGGAAAGTCTTGTTCAGCCCTGGGCCAGAGCATCCCAGAATCTTTTGGAAATTTAGCTGCAATGCTCTAGCAAATCTCTACTGAATGTGTGTGTTAACTGTGTTTTTTCAAAGGCTTAAAATATTGCCAAATTTGGGCAGATTTTCATGGGGATGCTTAAGATATTTTCTTGTCACAAAGGCCAACCCACTTTGCCAAATTTCAAGTCCCTGCTCCAAAGCATGGGAGCCCCAAGACTTTTCAAAGAAAAGGTCATCAGAATTTTTTAATATGGGCAAAATAGTATATTTTTCGCTAGCCTTGTTCTCAAAAACAGCTGGACTGTTTTGGCTGAAAAAAAAAAAAGAACCCACGGAAGACACCCAGCATAGAAATGTGTATCCAAATTGTTTACGTTTGGCAAAGTTATAAGAACTGGAAACAGGTTATAAAGAGACGTGCTACCAACTCTGCCTATGATAAAAAAAAGATCTAGGAACAAATTGAGACCAGTCAGCAATGATCTATCCAAAATATTACATAATTAATAGTTAGGGACAATAACTCATATCCAATATGCAGATATGCAGTCATTTAACTCACACAGTCCTTCACTGTACCTAAAGTGTACATAGGAACTATGTAATCCATTTGAGCTGGTAAAATACTTCACAAAAGGAATACGTTCATCATCAAAGTATAGATAATTAAGGGGATCAAACTTGCATTGACTTCCACAGAAGTCTTTCCAATGATTTCAGTGGAATTTGAATCAAGTCCTATGTAGGGTGAACAGAATTCTTATCCAGTTGTGAAGACCAAATACCCAATGGCAGGCACTATCTGGACAGTGGCAATGCAGATTAAATACCTTATGAATTCCTACAGTTTACCAAACTGGTATCACCTTGAAGGGAAAAGGAAAGTTTGCATGAATCTGTCCACCTGTGTCATCACTTTTCACTATGTGGACCACTTTGTAAGAGAAAGATCCTTTTGTAGACAACTTCGTCTCCCAACCCCACAAATCTCCAGTAACTGGTTAAGAAAAAGTTTCGGTCTATGACCCACTAGGAAGGCTCCACATATTAGCATCTGAGAGCTAGTGAGTGAAACAATTCCCTACCAGGCTTATTTGCTTTAATGAATTTTGGTGTACTCATATATATTAAAACTAACAGAATATTATGCATAAATGCACACACATTCCATTAACCTTTAATGAGCAAACATTAGGTAAAATAATGGCCGTGTCATGGTTACACCCAAAAGAACAATCTCGTGCTGGTGAGAACTTCTTGACATTTTAGATTTATTTTCCCAAGTTTTGAAATGTTCCATACAACAACTTAGGCCCTAATCACAATGGGCCAAGAACTAAGTATTGAGTGATGTTTAAACTCAATTTAAACACAGTTCCAGCAAGTTAGATAGATAGGGTTACACTGAGTTAGAATTAAAGCTTGATAATTAATTTTAAAAAAATCATTCCTAATTTTAAATAAATTTACTTCTACTATGTTCAGACCCTTCCTTTCTTTGCTCTCCACTGTGGCAAGGCACCGCCTTCGCCTCGCCAGATTTAGCGCTTCCTCCTCTGGCGATGGCAGGCCTGGGGTAAAACAGCCCCACTCTGGGCAGTGTGCCTTCCCCTTCTGTGCTAACCTTGGCTGTGTTTTCAGGGTAGGCCCCAGGGTCGGCCTAAGGAGTGATCCTGCACCAAACAAAAAAAGGAAACAGTCTCATAAACTGAAAAACAAAAACAAAAAATGGAGATATCCCATCTCCTAGAACTGGAAGGGACCTTGAAAGGTCATTGAGTCCAGCCCCCTGCCTTCACTAGCAGGACCAAGTACTGATTTTGCCCCAGATCCCCAAGAATTGAACTTACAACCCTTGGTTTAGCAGGCCAATGTTCAAACCACTGAGCTATCCTTCCCCCTTTCTCTGCCGCCTCGCTGGGGCAGGGTGTCGTCCTCTTGCTTGCCCTGGGGTGTCAGTCCTTCCCCTAACAGGCACTTGGGCTTGGCTGTTCCCCTCTGGTAAGGAGCACAGCCTCTCAGTCTGGAAGAGTTTATTTCCCTGCTGCCACTAGACTGGCAGTAGCTTCTCTCTCTCCCCCCGCCCCCCACAGAGGAGGGGGTTTTAAAGGCCTCGGGCAGCCCTTAATTGGATTCAGATGTCCCTAAAAAAAAAAAAGGTAACCCCTTCTCAGCTTGTAGGAAAACAGGCCTTTAACATTCTAGGGCTATTATATTGGCCTTCCAGGACCTATAAGGTGGCTAGAAAGCTGGCTAGATCATCGGGCTCAACGGGTAGTGATCAATGGCTCTATGTCTAGTTGGCAGATGGTATCAGAGTGCCCCAAGGGTCGGTCCTGGGGCCAGTTTTGTTAAATATCTTCATTAATGATCTGGAGGATGGCGTGGATTGCACCCTCAGCAAGTTTGCAGATGACACTAAACTGGGAGGAGTGGTAGATACGCTGGAGGCTAGGAATAGGATACAGAGGGACCTAGACAAATTAGAGGATTGAGCCAAAAGAAATCTGATGAGGTTCAACAAGGACAAGTGCAGAGTCCTGCACTTAGGACAGAAGAATCCCATGCACTGCTACAGACTAGGGACCGAGTGGCTAGGCAGCAGTTCTGCAGAAAAGGACCTAGGGGTTACAGTGGACGAGAAGCTGAATATGAGTCAACAGTGTGCTCTTGTTGCCAGGAAGGCTAACGGCATTTTGGGCTGTATAAGTAGAAGTATTGTCAGTAGATCGAGGGACGTGGCTTTTAGCTCATACAGTAGAGGCTCATGCAGAAGCTCCAGAGGCCCCAGGTTCAATCCCACCCACCGATTATTACATATGCACCACTTAAGTCCTATAAAAGCCCTATGAGGGGGAGGAGGATAGCTCAGTGGTTTGAGCATTGGCCTGCTAAACCCAGGGTAGTGAGCCCAATCCTTGAGGGGGCCATTTAGGGATCTGGGGCAAAAATCTGTCTGGGGATTGGTCCTGCTTTGAGCAGGGGGTTGGACTAGATGACCTCCTGAGGTCCCTTCCAACCCTGATATTCTATGATCATTTCCCTCTATTCAGCATTGGCCTCAGCTGTACCACTTTTGGGCCCCACACTACAAGAAGGATGTGGAAAAATTGGAAAGAGTTCAGCGGAGGGCAACAAAAATGATTAGGGGGCTGGGGCACATGACTTATGAGGAAAGGCTGAGGGAACTTTGTTTGTTTAGTCTGCAGAAGAGAAGAATGAGGGGGGATTTGATAGCTGTTTTCAACTACCTGAAAGGGGGTTCTAAAGAGGTTGGATCTAGACTGTTCTCAGTGGTACCAGATGACAGAAGAAGGAGTAATGGTCTCAAGTTGCAGTGCAGGGGGGGGGTTAGGTTGGATATTAGGAAAGCTTTTTCGCTAGGAGGGCGGTGAAGCACTGGAATGGGTTACCTAGGGAGGTGGTGGAATCTCCTTCCATAGAGGTTTTTAAGGACCAGCTTGACAAAGCCTTGGCTGGGATGATTTAGTTGGGGATTGGTCCTGCTTTGAGCAGGGGGTTGGACTAGATGACTTCCTGAGGACCCTTCCAATCCTGATATTCTATGATTCTATGACCCTCTTGTAGCCATATGGCCTGAGTTTGTCACTCCACAAATATCCTAGAAAGTAAGTTTAGTGACAGCAATATTCACAGAAACAGCAAATTTTCTTGGAGCATTGGGGAGTAAACTTGTATCAGTAGTCACGCTGGAAACTCAATTCTGAGGTCTTATTTCTATTTGGGATTAGCCCAGCTCAACAATCAATGGCCAGCAAATGCTGTACATAACATAAAAACATAAGAATGGCAACAGTGGTTCAGACCAATGGTCGACCTAGCCCAGTATCCTGTCTCTCACAGTGGCCAGTGCCAGATGCTTCAGAGGGAATGAACAGAACAGGGCAATTTTGAGTGATCCATCCTGTATCATCCCCTCTAGTGCCAGGTCCTGGCAGTTGGAGATATAGGGTCACCCAAAGCATGGGGTTGCATCCCTGACCATCTTAGCTAATAGCTTTTGATGATCCTGTACTCCATTTATTTATCTAATTCTTCTTTTAACCCACTTATACTTTTGGCCTTCACAACATTCCAAGGCAATGAATGAGTTCACAGGATGACTGTGTGTTGTATAAAGAAGTACTTCTTTTTGTTGTCTTAAACCTGCTGCCTGTTAATTTATCAGGTGACTCTTAGTTCTTGTGTTATGTGAAGGTGTAAATAACACTTCCCTATTCACTTTCCCCATACCGTTCATGAGTTTATATGCCTCTATCATATCTCCCCACATCACTTATTTCTTATTTAAGCTGCACGGTCACAGTCTTTTTAATCTCTCTTCATCTGGAAGTTGTTCCATAACCCTAATAATTTTTGTTGTCTTTCTCTGCTCCTTTTCAAATTCTAATACATCTTTTTTGAGATGAGATGATCTGAACGCATTATTGAAGACGTGGTTGTGTCATGGATTTATATAGCGGCATTATGATATTTTCTGTATAATTTATCTATCCCTTTCCTAACGGTTCCTAACATTCTGTTAAATTTTTCCAACTCCCACTGGACATTGAGAAGATCTATTCAGGGAACTATCCACAATGTCTCCAAGATCTCTTTCTTGAGTGATTATAGCTAATTTAGACTCCATCATTTTGTATGTATAGTTGTAATTATTTTTTCCAATGTGCATTAGCATTGAATTTCATCTGCCATTTTATTACCCAGCCACCCAAAATTGTGAGATCCTGTTGTAACTCTTCAGAGACTGCTTTGGACTTAACTATCTTGAGTAATTTTGTATCCTTTGCAAATTATGTCACTTCACTGTTCACCCCTTTTTCCGGATCATTTATGAATATGTTGAACAGCACTGGTCCCAGTACCGATCCTTGGAGGATCCCACTATTTACCTAGCTCGACTGTGAAAATTAACCATTTATTCCTGCCCTTTGTTTCCTATCTTTTGACCAGTTACTGATCCATGAGAGGACCTTCCCTCTTATCCCTTTGCTTAAGAGCTTTTGGTGAAGGACCTTGTCTAAGGCTTTATGAAAGTCCACGTACACCATATCAACTGGATCACCCTTCTCTACATGGTTGCTGACTACCTCAAAGAATTCTAATAGATTGTAGATGAATATTTTCCCTTTACAAAAGCCATGTTGACTCTTCCCCAATGTATCATGTTTATCTGTGTGTCTGATTATTTTGTTCATTACTGTAGTTTCAATCAATTTGCTTGGTACAGAAGTCAGGCTTACCGGCCTATAATTGCCAAGATTGCCTCTGCAGCCTCTTTTAAAAATCAGCATTATATTACCTATCCTCCAGTTATCTGGTACAGAAGCTGATTTAAGCAATAGGTTACATACCATGGTTAGTAGTTCTGCGGTTTCATATTTGAATTCCTTCAGAACTCTTGGGTAAATACCACCTGGTCCTGGTGACTTATTACTATTTAATTCATCAATTTGTTCCAAAACCTTCTCTATTGCATTGGTATAGCTATACCAGTGCAAACCTCAAGTGTAGACAAGGAAAGCTATGATTTTGCTAGTTGAGTTTACCCCAGTTTCAAGCAGGGGATAAGTTCAGCCAATGCAAATGACTACTTTCCTTGCCTACACTTGGGGTTTGCATCAGTGCAGCTACACTTGTTGCTGACCACTGGTTGCTGAATCCCATGTATAGACAAGATCTAAGGATAATCTTATCTGGGGGGAAAAACAGGCCATCAAACATATCATTGACTTTGACATATCTAATGAAAACTACACAACACTTCTCAAATTTTGCACACAATCTACAGACCAATCATTATTCATATAAATCATTTCTACATTGTTCAGGATAATTTGCTAAATAGAAAAAATGCAAAACTTGTTGAAGAAATTATTCTTTAGAGTTATTCCCCTTTTCTCACAATTGCTCTGTATTTGTTTTCCACTGCCCCATTTCCATTTTATTTAACGTTTTTTTCCTTTTGCATTTTTTTTTTTACAGTGAACCAAATAATATTTGAGTTCAAGTCAAACTTTCAAACTGAAGGTTTTCTAATAGTTCCTAGATGAGACAAAAGCAGTTTGCCTGGTCTCAGTTCTTCTAACATAGACACACACCAGTCAGCTACACTATGCCAGAAACCAGTTTGTCTAGAACTATGTTTAAATACATTTCCCAACCTTGGCTCCACTCCTTGTGAAGATGGAGCCTGTAAAACTAAGCTACTTCTTTGATGACACCCACTCACTCTCAAAATATAAAAAGAAGTTAAATGAGACATAGAATGTTCTCTACTTTGACACTTGGATTAAAGACCCCACTTTTGCTAAATGACCATGCCAAGATAATCCCCCATGCATTTAAAAATGTTAAATTATTTGTATTAAGTAAAGATATTTCCAGAATTACTAGAAACCACCCAGAACTGGTGCCAGGCACTTTATTCCTTAAAGATTAGTTACTATTGAGTGTACTTCTTGAGTGGTTGAAAGCACTCAGGACACAATTCAGGAAAGCATCTCTATGGGACTTAAGCATGTGCTTAAGCATTGTCCTGAACTGGGGCCTAAGTTTTCAGTCTTATCCCTCAAAATGCAGCCCAGGCATTCACTCATTGCCTAATGCCCATTGTGTTATTATGGTTTATTGCTATAGTCAAAAACCCAAGCCTTCCATCAGACATGCTACAGATAGGTATTGCTTGTTGAAAATCACCCAGATAGTTTTTCTTGTCCTTTATATTTACAGTAAGATATAATAGGGGGAATGGTTGTTTAGATTTCTTTGAGCTCCCTTATTAAGGAATGGGTTTCTCTTCCACAGAATTCTAAGACAATAGTTAATTGTGCTAGGGGTTTCCTTTGCTGGATATCTCTGGACATTTGTCTGAGGTATTAATGGGATTACTTTAGCTGTGTTTGTTTGGTCAGTGTTTGTAACAGGTATTTAATTTCATTGGTGATGTTGGGTATTTGTCCAGGTGTCAGTGACCAATCCACATACAAAAATCGTATGTTACCTGTAAAGTTGTGTGCTTCATAACCTGGATTCTCAGCATGGGTGCCATGACCACCCTGCCCTTACAAAGCTGTTAAAGAACCTGATATGCAAAAGTCCACTGATTCAGATTATATATTGGATCTATGATTAACATACTGTTGGGAGTTTTTCCTGTCTATTTAGTTCTTGTCTCTTCTGTTAGTATTGTTAATGAAACATATATTCATAATATACCTAATGGAATCACGATAGCATCCCATTGATAAAAGGTTTAAAAAAACACTCCAGTCACTTAAAAACAGCTCATCCATAAATATGCACTAATAAAACTGTAAATGTATGGCTGTCTGTAATTGGCTGAAGCATAGAGCAATTCTGCAAGACAATCAGAATACAAAAGGTCAGTACAACTGTCACTCTTGTTCCCCTATAAATGGTTACATTTATATTAGGCATATAGTGCAAAACCAATAAAGAAAATGTAATTGAGTATTATCTGAAGATGAATCCCTTCCTGTCTGAAAATAAATCTGGAATATTGGGTTTACTTAGATATATATTAATATTATTAATTTTAATATTATTATTGTTATTCATGTTATGTTTAGACAATTATTTTTACCTTCCTTTGTAAAGCACTTTAAAATATACAGAGGAAGAGTACTTTGTAAGAGCTAAGTATCGCAATTATTATTATAAAAATGACTTCTTTGGCCTTGACATATATACAACATTATCCTGTATTGATCTACAATCACATGGCTACAACAGCACTGCAAACTACTATTTAGGATGTTAGTAGTTAGAAATGGAAAAGCTCACAAGGCTGAGTCATGCTGATGCAGAAGAAGAACATGGCCTTCAGAATGAGGATGTGTCCAATATTAAATTGATACTACACTTTATGACAAACAAAAGATCAAGTAGGATTGTGGTGTGAACAAGTAGTGCAGGATTGGACCCATTCTTCAATATTGTTAAATACAAATGTATAGTTAAATATGTATTTTTTAAAAAATTAATTTAGAATGAAGATTTGTTACTTTATAGCACTTGTCTTAAGGAAAGGAAAGTTTCTTTGTCTTATTAAGGAAAGATAGGGATTTATATTAGATGCATTGGACTTGTATAATATGGGTTTTTTTTATCTGTGTTGATTTGCAAAGGATTAGATCCTCAGCCCCTTTCTGGCTGTTTTGCACCAGTGAATCTAACCTCCTGGGTATTCTTCCAGTGTAGTGGTTTTATGCCACCTTTTCGAGTAACCCCTGTTGCATGAGATATGTCCAGAACAGTGCTGTATTCCACCAATCCTAGATGCCAGAATGGCCCTTTGGAGCCTGGGGAGCTGAGTGTAATTAGAACAGCCCTCAGATTGCTCTAAATTAAGCCAATGGACAGACTAATCCCTGGTAGGCCCCAAGAATCAGGGAACCACATATATGTATTACAGCCATCCTTCCCTCACATCTCCTCAGCTGCACAGAGCAAACCTCAGTCACGGAATTAAGCCCGCAGTGACAAATGTGGATGCAGCCTTCCTTTCACCGTGGTGTGCAGCTATATATGTAGTGCCTGTACTCTACACACGGCCATAAGTGTAGACATAGCCTAAGTGACTTTCCTAAGGTCAGACAGGATATGAAATGGAGTAGGCACCTGAACCTGAGTCTTCAGAGTCCCAGGCTAACACCCTAACTATTGGATTATCCTGCCTCCCCCAAAAGTACATTCTGGAAACTTTATCTCCACTACACCGGTGTGAATCAAGAGTGACTTCATTTAATCTGTCCATCTACGGCAGGGGTGGCCAACCTATGGCTCTGGAGCCACATGCGGCTCTTCAGAAGTTAATATGCGGCTCCTTGTATAGGCACCAACTCCAGGGCTGGAACTGCAGGCGCCAACTTTCCAATGTGCCAGGGGGTGCTCACTGCTTAACCCCTGGCTCTGACCCAGGCCCTGCCCCCACTCCTTCCACCCCCTCCACTGAGCCTGCCATGCCCTCGCTCCTCCCCCTCTCCCCCAGAGCCTCCTGCACCCCCTGAAACAGCTGATCAGGAGGTGTGGGTAGGGAGGGGGAGGTGCTGATCGGCAGGGCTGTCAGTGGGTGGGAGGTGCTGGGAGCAGGGTGGGGAGCTGATGGGGGGCTGCTAACGTATTACTGTGGCTCTTTGGCAATGTACATTGGTAAGTTCTGGCTCCTTCTCAGGCTCAGGTTGGCCATCCCTGATCTAGGGTCTTATTCTGGACCCCTCAGCAGGGCATTTGAGTGCCAGTGGCTTTGATGGTATTACAATGGTATAACTGAGATCAGAATATGACTCGTGCTGATTAAGAAATAAGCAGTAGATTTTTCTGCTCTTTTGCTATGCATTTTGGAGTCCAGAAACCAGTCAACATTTTATTATTGAACTTGGCCCTAAAATATGACACTGCTGGATCTGGGTGAAACTTTATTGTTAAATATCTTGAGGGCTTCTCTCTCTCTCTCTCTCTCTGGACAATTGTTATCAGAACTAATTTAGATTTTGTTCCTCTCTGGAGATTTGCAAATAAAATGGGAGGAACCAACCCCTCCTCCCCTCTCCCCCCCCACACACAGCGATTAGGTTTATTTGCTTTAGCAGTTTGCAATGTCTTCCTTTGTAGTTAAACTAACAGAATGGCATTCATATGCGCACACACATACATAAAGGTTACGATAAGCAAATACTAAATAAAATAATGGATGGATTACAGTTCCACCCAAAAGCAAAGAAGTATATTTGCATGAGATCCTGTTAATCTATTGTTCTTTTATCAGACTTTGAAATATCATATACAGTAGGTTAATTAATGTAAGCTAGCATCCATTGCCTTATGCCTTCATATTTGAAATACAAGGCTGGCAAAGGCTTTTTAAGATAAAAATCAGCTCATATAATTACATAATAATAATAATAATAATAATAATTAATAATATAGTTATCTTTGTATAGCACTTTTCATCCAAGGATACCAAGATCTTTGCAAATGTAAAGGGCTAGGTTGTGGCTATCGACAGAGTCCTTTGCAAGGGGTGGTGCATACGTTGTACCACCAATAGTCCTGGGAGGCATCATGCCTCAGAATCACCTCCGCTTGCCTCTTGCTCCAGAAAGAAAGGAAGTTACTGCAGCCCTTGGAATGAGCTGCTTACTTTACCCTCACACTTATCCAGTTACTTCAGCTAGTGAGTGCGGGGGCAGTGAGCAGAACCAAGTTTCCACCCATTCCCTGCCCTCATCCCCTACTTGCTGGCAGTGAAGAGTATTTGGAGAGCCAGGGACTGTGCTCAGGACCAGATCTGGACCTAAGTTCTGGGTAGATGGGCCTTATTCCTGTTGCAATAGATAGCTTTCCAATAAGGGGCATGATACTGTGATAACATCCTTAATTATAGAAGGGCAATGTCTAGAGAATTTGAGAACTATGCTTTCAGGAAGTCCTTAATGAGAGAGAAGAGGACAGTATAGGTGGAGGCACAATAAAGCCGGAAGGCTGCACTGTCTTTTCTCTCTCTCTCTCTCTCTCTGTCTCTCTCTCTCTTTATGCTTGAGCACTGAACATGGTATCAGAAGTGAGTCAGTTCCTCCAGATACGTGAAATCAGAAACTAAGAACATTGAAAACAAGAACAAAGGGAAAACAATAGTCATGACAGCCTACCAGATTCCCGTTCCCGAGCAGAGGAAAATAAAAGGGACATGTTTAGCAACTGGATATTGTTCAGATCACAATGGAAAAACTATGAAATTGCAATGGAGTGGGATAAAAAGGAAAACAAAATAACCATAGCCACACTATTACCTGTAATATGCAAAGGCTGCCACGTGCTCCAACTGCATCTGGACATGTCCGCACTGTAAGGACCCAGGTAAAGTCCTAGAAGTGCTCCAAAAGCATTGTCAACCCACAAAAAATGTCATATGAAAGGTAAGTGTAATCAAGAATCCGGAGAAACAATAAACCAACATATTGCCAAACTGATCAAAATAGCTAACTCATACGATTGTCAAATCTTAAAAGATGATTTTGTTTATTATATACGATCAACAGGGATGAAAGATGAAGGAGCTTGAATAAGAATGCTGAGGGAACCCACACTAACTCTACAAAGAGCTGTGCAAAGCTAGCGAACAAGCTCCCGTCGAAATGCAGAGCATAAATAGCGTGGACACAGAAATACTTCACCAAGTAGCTCAGGAAAGGGACGAAAATATAAGGAAACATGCACAGAAAGTGTGCAAAAGCAAATGCAAAAATACAAAGCAGAGGAGACAAATGAAATGCAAATGAATATCTATAGGTACTGTAGAGAAAAACATGATAATGGAAAATATCCCACATACAGAGTCATATGCAATAATTGTTGCAAGAGAAATTATTATGGCACAGCTTGCCAATAAGAAAAACAAAGGGACAAATGCACTATATCGAGGAACCAAGCAGTCAGAGAACGAGATTTTGCATGTTTATGATAGTAATGAAGTGCAAAACAGCAAAAATAAATGGTTTGTAAATCTCAGACTAGCATCAGATGAAAAGACAAGGCAGCAACACACAGATAAATAGGAAACTCAATGCCAACTAGATAGTGCTGCCTCAGCAGGGGTGGCTCTAGGCGCCAGCAAAGCAAGCACGTGCTTGGGGCAGCCCATTTGCAGGGGCGGCAGGGATCCAGCATGGGAGCTGAGAACCAACAGGGGGCCCTAGGAGCTGTAGTTCCTTGGTTAGCTCCCTGCCTATAGAGCAGGGGTCGGCAACGTTCAGCACGCGGCTCGCCAGGGTAAGCACCCTGGGGGCCGGGCCAGTTTTATTTACCTGCTGACACAGCAGGTTCAGCCAACCGCGGCCCCCACTGGCCGCGGTTCGCCGTCCCGGGCCAATGGGCCACGGCCAGCACATTGCTCACCCGCACCACTTCTCGCCGCCCCCATTGGCCCGGGACGGCGAACCGTGGCCAATGGGGGCCGCGATCGGCCAAACCTGCCGTGTCAGCAGATAAATAAAACTGGCCCGGCCCGCCAGGGTGCTTACCCTGGCGAGCCGCGTGCCAAACGTTGCTGACCCCTGCTATAGAGCCAGCCCTGGAGCAGGGAAAGAACTACATTTTCCAGCATTCCCTTGGCCACTACCAACAGGAAAGAGGGGGAGGGAGGTAGCTGAGACCTCATGCTGCAGCCTGCTATGAATGGAGAGCTGCGCTGTGAGTAGGGATACCATATTTTAACATTCAAAAAATAGGACACTCCACAGGGCGGGAGGGTAGCCCCACCCTGCCACCATCCACTCCCTCCGACTGCCCCCCACAGAAACCCCAACCCATCCAACCCCCCTGCTCCCTGTCCCCTGATCACCCCTGCCCCTAACTGCCCCCCAGGATCCCACCCCCATCTAAGCGCCGCTGCTCCTTGTCCCCTGATTGCCCCCTCCCGGGACCTCACCCCTATCTAAGCCTCCCTTCTCCTTGTCCAACTGCCCCCTCCTGAGACCCCCCCCCAACTAGGACCCCACCCCCTACCTGTCCCCTGACAAATCCCTGGGACTCCCATGCCTATCCAACCACTACCTGTCCCCTGACTGCCCCCCCAAGCCCCTGACCCATCTAACCCCCCCCTTCTCCCTGCCCCTGACTGCCCCCCCGAACCTCTGTCCCATCCAACCTCCCAGCCCCCTTACCGTGCCACTCAGACCAGCATGTCTGGCTGCACGCAGTGCCAGACACACTGCTGCATACGTGCTGCCGTGCTCCCCCGTTGAGCCACAGTTCCCCCTCCCCTCCCACCACCTGCCTTCCAGATTTGAACACCTCAAAATTCAGGAGTGTTCAAGGTCAGTTTGGGCAGCTGTTACTTCATTTCTCCCAAATCAAATATACGGATCCACTGTAACTTGCTGTAGAAAAAGTAGGATAAAATTGAGAAATAAATGCTTCCCAGTGGTTATTAGGACTGGAATTGCTATTTTCAACAGCCATTGCCTTTTTTGTTTGTTTGTTTGTTTATTTGTTTGTTTGTTTGTTTAAAAGGAAGACGGTGATATTGCATTGGCAAATTCCCCATAGAAAGAAAGAGAGGAACAAAAGACTAATAAAGGCACCTCAGCTTTTCCTCATTTATGTAGGACAGTCTTATAATATGCATCCCGATCTCTTCCAATCACACAAGCTAAAAATTGTTCCACTTTACTGCAGTTCTGTAACCATATGGGAACCAATCCTGTCTGTGTTCTGTGCACATCTAAAATTCCTGCTGAATGACCTGCCGTGGGAGCGAGTTACCAGTGACCCAGGGCTGCGGCGGAAGGAGGGTGCAGATGGGGGGCGGAGGAGAGAGCTCAGGGCTGGGGCGGCAGGAGATGTGTGCGGGGGGCATGGTGGGGGGGAATGAGGAAGCCCAGTATTCGGGTGGCAGGGGGTGTGGGTGGGAGGGGAGAACCCAGGGCTGGGGCAGCAGGGGGGTGCGGCGAGGAGCCCAGGGCTCGGACGGGGGCAGCCACATTTTTTTTTGCTTGGGGCGGCAAAAAACCTAGAGCCGGCCCTGTGCCTCAGTGATTGTATGAAGCTACAAAGACTACCTCAACATTGTTCAAGAGAAGAAAGTGTAATTACAACCCAGCAAAGCCACAATAAAATTATACAATGGCATAGGACAATGTAAATTACAAGCAGAATAGCAAGGAAAAGTATACTGTCCAAAATTTCAGATAGTTCAAAATCACGGAAGCCACTGCTTTCAGCTAAAACAAGTTAATGCATAACCACAGTGACGCTAAACCAGAGACATACAATTCATACAAAAGACACACAAGCAAACCAAAAAAACATAATCAGAGCAGACAACATCTTGTGGCCTCCCTGCAATGAAGCTGTTAAAACGTTACCAAAATGTATTCAAAGGAATGAGATGTCTTCCAGGCACATTACACCTGGAAATAGATAAAATGATTGAGCCAATACAGCATCTGCCTTGCAGAGGACCCATTGCATTAAGAGGGAAAAAAAAAATAACGGGAGCAATAAAACATATGGAAAAAAAAGGCATCGTTGCTAAAGTCACAGAGCCATAAGTTGGATAAGCAGCACGTTAGCTTTTGAGAAGCCAGGCAAACTCTGCATTTACATAGAACCAAGCAGTTTAAACAAAGCACTAAAAAGAGTTCACTACCAAATACCTACTTTTGAAGAAACATTTCCTTACTTGACAAAAGCAAAAAATATTCTTAGTACTTGATGCCAAAGATGGCTACTGGCAAGTGCTACTGTACATAAGGAAAGCGGCTACCTCACTACATTTTGGATACCACCAGATAGATACAGCTGGCTGAGAATGCCATGTGGGATCAGACTGCAGAGCGTAAGGATCCATGGGAGCAGAACCCAGGTCACAGGAGCCCGGCACACCTGATGTTCCCACACTGCCCACAAGAGGCCACATAGAGCACTGTGGAGAATAGGTGCTGCAGGAAGTACTGCCCAGACGTAGGGTTGCCTGGTGTCTGGTTTTCGACCGGAATGCCTGGTCAAAAAGGGACCCTGGCAGCTCTGGTCAGCACCGCAAACTGGGCTGTTAAAAGTCCAGTCGGCGGTGCTGCGGATCGAAGGCAGGCTAGTTCCTACCTTTCCGGACACCGGGCTGTGCCCTGGAAGTGGCCAGCAAGTCTGGCTCCTAGGAGGCGGGGCCCACAGGGCTCCCGTGTACTGCCCCCACCCCGAACACTGGCTCTGCACTCCCATTGGCCAGGAACCGTGACCAATAGGATCTGGGGGGCGGTGACTGCTGCGCACAGAGCAGCGCACAGAGCCTCCCGGCCCCCCGCCTAGGAGCTGGACCTGCTGGCTGCTTCCGAGGCACAGTGAGATGCCAGGACAGACAAGGAGCCAGCCTTAGCCCCACTTCATCGCTGCCTGGGAGCTGCCCGAGATAAGCCTGTGCCCAAACCCTGAACCTCAACTCCCTGACTCAGCCCTGAGCCCCCCCAAACCCAGAACATCCTCCTGCAGCCCAAACACCTCAACTCCAGCCCCACCCCAGAGCCCACACCCCCAGCCTAGAGCTCATACCCCCGCCTGCACCCTAACCCCCTTCCCCAGCCCAGTGAAAGTGAGTGAGGGTCGGGGAGAGCGAGCCAGCAAGGGAGGGGGAATGTAGTGAGCAGGGGCAGGCCCTCAGGGAAGGGGCAAGGCCTCTGGGAGGAGGTGGGGCCTCAGTGTTCAGTTTTGTGTGATTAGAAATTGGCAACCCTACCCAGAGAGCCCAGAGCAACAGCAAACTGCAGCCTACTGATTGGTCCATGCTCACTATTTAACCCTGGAGGGAGCTCCAGGATGTTGTCTGGGCAACCACACAGACTTCTGGCCTGCTGCGACTCCAGCTGTCACCTCGCTTACTGATCTCTGGCTTTTGACCCCACCCTGACTGACCCTGACTCTGGCCTCCTGATTCCAGCCTGGTGCTATGTCTCATCTCCGGTCTCCAACCCCAGTCTGACTCTAACTCTGACTCTTGCTTATCTATCCTGGCTCTAGCAATTACTCTGTCGCTGCTCATTGACTCCTGCCTCTTGGCCATCCTTGACTTGACACCAGTCCAGCCGTGACTGCTAGGTGAGACGTCCTACACCCCAGTCCCCTGCCCAGACCACCTTTCAACCACCTCCATGGAAGCACCTTAGCAGGATTTGGAAGGAGTGGGTCTACCACAACCCACTGGACCCCCTGGGGGACAAGAGCTGCAGGAGAGGATCACTCAGCTCCAATCCAAGAACCATAGACTGCGGTCCCAAGTGGCATAGCTCCTAGCAAAAAATCAGACACTCCATGAGCAGCTAGCATGCTTCCAGGAAGAGAAGCCCGTGTTCTTTGCTCAGGTTGGGCAACTGCCCTCTGAATAGGGTTCCTCTAGTACGGCTACCAAAACGTTTTGATGGGAACCGCAGGATGTTTAGGGGGTTCATGAAGCAATCCCGTCTCATTTTCCTGCTCCGCCCTCAAATGTATCCCACTGATCAGGCCAGGGTGGGAATACTGATCAGTTTGCTAGCTGGAGAAGCACTGGTTTGGGCCTCCCCCCTAAAACAGCAGGACATCCCAGTGTTAATTGACAAATTCTTTCCTGTGAGCATTTTCTGCAATTTTTGACAACCCTCCTTGTACTCACTCAGCAGAAGCCATACTATGAAGGCTCTAGCAAGGGCAAGAGCCAGCTACCTCGTACGGTCCCCAGTTCTAGAGACTCACAGCAAATGCTGAATGGAACGAGGCAGCCCAACTGCCCCGGCCAGCTTAGATGCTTTTGTTGACCTCTTTATCTATATCAACAATTGGCTGCATGAGCAAAATGAGGAGAGGAGGGGAACTGTGCCACCACCTCAACCATACCCCAGGCTGAAAACCCCAGGCCCAACCACCAACCAATTCAGGGTGATCTGGTCTGCCAATGATTGACCCTGGAAGAAAAGGAATGGTATCAGCACAATAACTTTATTGTGTAGCACCAGGACATGCACTTGCCTCTTGTCCATTGCAGATTTTGATTAGGAAGGAATCAGGAAACAAACCCAGGCTGTACTGGGGAGAGCTAGCCAGGGCACAACCAGGGTACTATGCTGTGAAACTACCCCCCTACCCCAAACCTCAAGGAAATCCTGATTCAAGACATGTGTGTCCATCCCACACTTCCAAGTACAAATACAGTTATGTTCCATGGGCCAAGCTGATTCTCCGTCAGTGGGCCCTGATCAATTCATGGGCTGCTGATAATTTCATAGATGCTGCAGCCACTCAAGCCCTACAGATCCCCCTCTGTTTAAAGCCTACATCAGTTCTCACAGAGATGATAGATGGGTGACTCCTGTCCCTGGGACTAGTGATGCAGGAAACAGTACACCTAGCGGCTATACCTAAGGGACATCAGGAGGTGCTACAATTCAATGTGATTCATTCAGCACACTTTCCCCTGATTCTTGGTATACCTGGCTAGAGCAGCACAATCCTTGCATCTCCTGGTGAGAAGAGGATCAGTTTCTCCTGTGACTATTGCGAAAAGATCTGCCTGCCACATGAAGGCAACCCCGATCCTCCAGTCCTGGGCTTCTGTAGCCAATCAGAAGTGACAGCACTCGCAGGGGAACCCCAGATGGCAGTGGCCAGCCAGAAGGAACCACTCTCAAACCTGAGTCCCCATCTCCTTCATAAGTATCAGGATTATACAGATGTTTTTGAAAAGAAAAATGCAGATATACAACCTCCGCTCGGGGACTATGACTGCCCCATAGACCTGCAACCTAAGGCAAAGGACCCTTATGGATGGATCTATGCATTGTCTGAGCCGGAACTGACAGCCCTTCCTGTGTACATTCATGAAAAACTGGCCAAGGGCTTCATCTGGCACTTCACCTCCCCACCAGGGACTCTTGTCCTTTTCAAGTAAGAAAAAAGATGGAATGCTACGCCTCTGCATAGACTATCAGTCCCTAAACCAGGTGATAGTCTAAAACCAGCATCCTCTGCCCCTAATCTCAGAGTGGCTAGACCATGTGCAGTTTGCCGGAATTTTTACCGAACTGGACCTTCAAGGTGCTTACAACCTAGTACTCTTTATGGCAGGAGAAGAATGGAAGACTGCATTTCGAACCTGCTGTGGGCACTTCAGATATTTAGTAATGCCATGTGGTCTGACTAATACTCCCACGATGTTTCAACACTTCATGAATGATGTATTTAAAGACATCCTGGATGAGTATGTAGTTATCTATCTCAGGGACATACTTATGTTTTCAGACAACCCTGAACAACATTGTTACCACATTCGTTCCATCCTGTTAAGAGTACAGAAGCGCGGCCGATACGTGAAACTGGAAAAACGTACCTTTGACCAATCCTCCCAGGAATTTTGGGTTATATTCTTACCCCAGCAGGCCTTAAGATGAACTCCCCAGAAAGTAAATGCCATCCGCAGCTGGGTAGTGCCCAGGTCCCCCTGGGAGTTACAGCACTTCCTGTGCTTTATGAATTTTTACTGACAATTCATTCCGGGCTTCGCAGGGCAAATAGCGCCCATGACTAACCTTCTCTGCAAGGCCATCAAATATGTTTGGATGCCTGAAACTCACCATGTCTTCAAACAGCTCAAGGATGCTTTCACCTCCACTCCTGTTCTAGCATATCCAGACCCTGCCCAAGCATTCAAAGTGGAAGACAATGTAGCCAATGTAACCATTGGAGCCATACTCTCCCAGAGGCATGGGCCACAGCAATTGCTGCACCCCTGCACATACTCCAGAAAACTCACCCCTGCCAAATGGAATTATGAAATATTAGATAAAGAATTACCCACCATTAAATCCACCTTTGATGAGTGGCATCATCATAGAATCATAGACTATCAGGGTTGGAAGGGACCTCAGAAGGTCATCAAGTCCAATCCCCTGCTCAAAGCAGGACCAATCCCCAGACAGATTTTTACCTCAGATCCCTAAATGGTGCCCTCAAGGATTGGGCTCACAATCCTGAGTTTAGCAGGCCAATGCTCAAACCACTGAGCTATCCCTCCCCCCAATACCCAGGATCACATACGTTGATGGGCAGATATACATTCCACTGGGCAGTCCCTGCTAGAACTGCTTCATCTCTCCCACAACATCTTCGTGGGCCACCTTAAGTCTTTCTGCACTACTTTCTGATTCTTCTGGTGGCCTCATATGTGAACCAAAGCCCAGAGCTTCATTGACTCTGTGACCTGTGTGTGTGCACCAAAACGCTTCGTGCTAAGACCCTTGGCACCCTGGTGCCCTGGGTATCCCATGTAGACCCTGGGAATCTGTCACACTGGATTTCACAGTGGAACTCCCCATCTCTGACAGCCACACAATGGTCTTGACCGTTGTAGACCAAATGACCAAGATGGTGCATTTCATCCCCTGTCACTGCCTACCATCTGCTGAAACAATGGCTCATTTCCGGATGGTGCACGTTATCCATTTTCATGGACTTCTGACCATATCACTTTGGACCAAAGCCTGCAGTTTGTCTCATACTTTTGGAATGATATTCTCCAGTTACTGAACATTCGCAATTTTCCCTTCTCTGGTACCACAGCCAGCCAGATGGGAAGACAGAGAGGATAAATCAGTACTAGAGCAATAAGCCACTAGCGAACACTTTTTTTTAATATCTACGGCTAGCAGACCCAAAACACTATCAGCTACTGAAGCTGCAATGCTCTAATTTAGATGTATGCTACAAGAAAGGGACTGAGATGTACATATCTGACCTCTTATCCAAAGCGACCTTACAGCATGAAAATATGGCAACTGAAGAAGAATTTGAAATCCTCAGAAGACACAGAAAGACCTAGAAAGCATCAACTAAATTAGTTATATACCAGTTTCATGGCAGGAGGTAGAAAGAATCCAAGAACAAACTATATATGATACAGATATACAAGTGCTCATGTCTAACATTGTATCAGGATGGCCAGACAAAAGGGATGAATCCCCGCCGGCCTACCAGGAACACAGGAACTACCAAGATGAGATGAGCTTACAAGATAATGTTGTATATAAAGCACCCAAATCAGAATACTCAGGTGATTGAGAACAGAAACTCTATGTTGAGTGGTTTGCTGAATGGCTCCAAATGACCTCATTACTGCAGACTACTATTCAAACTTCTAGGAACTAGGCAACCTGTCAGAAACTACCGCAGTGACTATCATAGACCAACCAATAAAGTATTTCAACAGCCACCGTATCACAAACTGTTTAACTTCAGAAAACAGACCCCAGATGACCTGCGGTGAGTTTGTGCAATTTAGATGGCAATGGGAATTCAGTCATAGCCCGTCATCACGTAATTATGGGGGACTTTAACTTCCCAGATATAGATTGGGGAACAAACGCTAGTAGCAATAATAGGGCTCAGATGTTCCTAGATGTGCTTGCTGATCATTTCCTTCATCAAGTGGTAGCCGAACCAATTAGGAGGGAGGCCATTTTAGATTTGATTTTGGTGAGTAGTGAGGACCTCGTTGAGTAAGTTGTAGTAGGGGACAACTTGGGCTCCAGTGATCATGAGCTAATTCGGTTTAAACTAAACGGAAGGAGTAACAGAATTAAATCAAAGACTAGGGTTTATAATTTTAAAAAGGCTAATTTTAATAAATTAAGGGGACTGGTAAGGGAAGTGGATTGGGCAAACATATTAATGAATCTTAAGGCAGATAAAGCCTGGGATTACTTTAAGTTAAAGATGCATGAGCTGTCAGAGGCCTGTATCCCAAAAAAGGGAAAAAGATTACTAAGCAAGAGATTTAGACCGAGCTGGATGAGCGACCGACTCAAAGGGGCGATTAGGAAGAAACAGAAAGCGTACAAAGACTGGAAGAGGGGAGCGATCAGTAAGGAAACTTACCTTAGTGAAGTCAGAGAATGTAGAGATAGAGTGAGAAAGGCCAAAAACCGTGTAGAGTTGGACCTAGCGAGGGGAAATAAAGGCAATAGTAAGAGGTTTTACAGCCATATAAATAGGAAGAAAGCAAAGAAGGAAGAAGTAGGACCGCTGAAGACTATAGCCGGAGAGGAGATTAAAGATAGTCTAGGCATGGCGCAATATCTCAACGAATATTTTGCATCGGTGTTTAATGAGGCCAATGAAGGTATTAGGGATACTAGCACCGTGACAGAGGGGCAAACAGAATGGGGGATTACCATTTCCGAGGTAGAAACAAAACTCGAACGCCTTAATGGGGCTAAGTCGGGAGGAGCGGTCGATCTTTATCCCAGAATATTGAAGGAATTGGCGCGGGAAATAGCAGGCCCATTAGCGATAATATTTAATGAATCAGTAAACTCGGGGGTGGTTCCGTTAGACTGGAGAATAGCTAATGTGGTTCCTATTTTCAAGAAAGGGAAAAAAAGTGATCCGGGTAACTACAGGCCTGTTAGTTTAACATCTGTAGTGTGCAAGGTGCTGGAGAAAATTCTGAAAGAGAAAGTAGTTGAGGACCTCGAAGTTAATGGCAAGTGCGATAAATTACAACATGGTTTTACAAAGGGCAGATCATGCCAAACGAATCTGATCTCCTTCTTCGAGAAAGTAACGGACTTATTAGATAAGGGAAATGCGGTGGACCTAATATAGCTGGATTTCAGTAAAGCATTTGATACTGTACCCCATGAGGAATTGTTGGTTAAACTGGAAAAGATGGGGATCCATATGAAAATTCAGAGGTGGATAAGGAATTGGTTAATGGGGAGAATGCAGCGGATGGTATTGAAGGGTGAACTGTCAAGTTGGAGGGAGGTTACCAGTGGAGTTCCTCAGGGTTCGGTTTTGGGACCCATTTTATTTAATCTATTTATAACTGACCTCGGAACCGATTGCAGGAGTGGACTGATAAAGTTTGCGGATGATACGAAGGTGGGAGGCGTTGCCAATTCGGAGGAGGATAGGGATATTCTGCAGGGAGACTTGAATGAGCTTGTGAATTGGAGTATCAGAAATAGGATAAAATTTAATAGTGAAAAGTGTAAGGTGATGCATTTAGGGATGACTAACAACAATTTTAGTTACAAGCTGGGGACGCATTGGTTAGAAGTAACGGAAGAGGAGAAGGACCTAGGGGTTCTTGTAGACCGGAGGATGACTATGAGTCGACAATGTGACGTGGCGGTGAAAAAAGCCAATGCGGTCTTGGGATGCATTAGGCGAGGTATATCTAGTAGGGAAAAGGAGGTGCTGCTTCCGTTGTATAAGGCGCTGGTGAGACCTCATTTGGAGTACTGTGTGCAGTTCCGGTCTCCCATGTTTAAAAAAGATGAACTCAAATTGGAACGGGTGCAGAGAAGGGCCACTAAGATGATCAGAGGAATGGAAAACCTGTCGTATGAAAGGAGACTGGAGGAGCTCGGGTTGTTTAGTCTGACAAAACGAAGGCTGAGGGGGGATATGATTGCTCTCTTTAAATATATCAGAGGGATAAATACAAGGGAGGGAGAGGAATTATTCCAGCTTAGTACTAATGTGGACACGAGAACGAATGGATATAAACTGGCCGTGGGGAAGTTTAGGCTTGAAATTAGACGAAGGTTTCTGACTGTCAGAGGGGTGAAATATTGGAACGGCCTTCCGAGGGAAACGGTGGGGGCGAGGGACCTGTCTGGTTTTAAGATTAAGTTAGACAAGTTTATGGAGGGAATGGTTTAATGGTAAAACATATTAGCTGAGGAATACCGAGCAATGGTAGGTAAATAGTATAATGGCTAACAAGGGTCAGGCTGGAGACTCTTTCCTACATGCTCGGGGTCTTACTGATCGCCATATTTGGGGTCGGGAAGGAATTTTCCTCCAGGGTAGATTGGCTGAGGCCCTGGAGGTTTTTCGCCTTCCTCCGCAGCATGGGGCAGGGATCTCTAACAGGAGGGTTCTCTGCCAATTGAAGTCACTAAAACACAGGATTTGGGGACTTCATTAGCAGATTCAAGGAAAGGGTAGGGACGGTTTTGTGGCCTGCAGCATGCAGGAGGTCAGACCAGATGATCATAATGGTCCCTTCTGACCTTAAAGTCTATGAGTCTATGAGAATCACCATATAACAGTGAGTAAGGGTATCTAGCCTATAAGATATCATTCATGTTATATATATATATATATATAGTTGAATATTTGGTGGATACAGTTCTTGTGAATACTGGATATATCAACAGAAATCAGAATCTGTTACCAAATGATCTCCAAACAGAAAAAAAAGCTACATTTGTTGGATAATTTCTTTACAATGAATAATGTTATCAGCTCTACTATCATGCATTACCAGTAAATGTGTCAGTATTATGTATGAATGTTTCATTATGGTTTATGTCAATAGTTTTACTTTAAATAAGGGTGTATATTTGTTTGTGATTTACGGTTTTAATCACCATGAGAAAGTATTCAAGGGTGGACCATGAATTGCTCATCTCTGTATGCTTGGGACACCTTATTCAGTGCAAACAAAGTTGGAGAGTCCAGGCAATTCTTGGGCTAATCATAGTTAACTTCCCTAATGAAAAACCTCAGAAAAGACCTTTTGACTTCTTTGTGTGGATTTGCCGACCATAACACGACAATTTCTAATTTTCTCTGTACAAAAGGATTGCATGTTTTTCAAAAAGCAATGTAAGAAGCAGTGGCTGGTTTGTGGCTGTCAGTAAGACTGGGGAGCCAATAATTTTCACAGCATTTGGGCAGCAACTCCCCTCTTCTCCCTCCAAGATCAAATACACTGGAAAGTTCACTAAGAACCGACCATACACTGAGGATAAGAAAGAATCATAACTTTGGTGTGGTTTGATTTTGCAAAAATTAAATGACTGGTTTGGGTGTTGCTAATTCAACTGGATTGAACTCAGGTACCATTTGAAATCAATTCCCTTAAGCATCGGCAAGTTCAGAAAAATAAAAGATGGTCACAACTGGAGCTGGTTTTGATTTTCTTAAACCTAAACTAAGGATTGGTTTGAATCCAAGACTCATTTATTCAAATTTTCACATTTGAGAGGGCTTGATATTAATGGGTCCTTATCTATTATATTTACATATGATGGTATGAGTGAAGTCTTGACCATTGTAGACCAACTGACTAAAATAGTGCATTTCATCCTCTGTGACTGCCTACCTTCTGCTGAAACAACGGCTCACTTCCTGATGGTGCACATTATCCATTTTCATGGGCTTCTGAACCATATCACTTTGGACCAAAGCCTGCAGGTTGTCTCATACCTTTGGCATGATATTCTCCAGTTATTGGACATCCGCACTTTTCCCTTCTCTGCGTATCACAGCCAGCCAGATGGGCAGACAGAGAGCGTAAATCAGTACTAGAGCAATATCTAAGGTGCTTTGTCAGCTACCATCAAGATATATGGTTCTCCCTCCTGCTTTATGCCGAGTTCTCATACAACTACATTGACCATGTCTCCACGTGGAAGAGGTCCTTTTTTGCAAATTATAAGTTCCACCCTCACTTCCACCTAGCCTTGCCAGCAGCTTCCCCTAACCTAGCGACAGTCAACTGGATCCAACGAATTCCTCATCTCCAGGAGGACCTTAAGAGCCACTTTGAAGACACAAAAAAGGACTACAAGCAGTATTCAGACTGTCAATGCCAAGAAAGCCCATCTCTGATAGTGGGCCAAAGGTTTAGTTTGCAGCAAAATACCTCCATACAAACAGGTTATCCCACAAGCTAGGGCACCAGTTCCTCAGACCATTCCAGATTTGTCAGCAAATCAACCCTATCACCTTCAAATTGCAGCTCCCGCCATCCCTTAAGATACATCCTGTTTTCCATGTATCCCTCTTGAAACCTTATATGGAGAATCCCTTTCCCAACAGTTACCCACACCAGTCCNTGACTAATTATATCATCATAAAATACTGCAATGCCAATGAAGAGGCAACTATATAGTGGGAAGCCAGTGAGATGGGACCTGGGGCATCACTCGAACAAAAGGGACAGCAGGTAGCTTTCACGTCAAGGCCATTATCACTAACAGATTAAAAATATGTTCAAATTGAAATTGAATGTCTTCTAATTGTGCTCACTTTGAAAAATTCAACCAGTATGCAGAAGCACTGGAAAACGTTTGAGTATAATGTAGCCATAAGTCACTAGCGAACACTTTTTTAAAAAAATCCACGGCTAGCAGACCCAAAACACTATCAATCTACTGAAGCTGCAATGCTCTAATTTAGATGTATGCTACAAGAAAGGGACTGAGATGTACATATCTGACTTCTTATCCAAAGCGACCTTGCAGCATGAAAATATGGCAACTGAAGAAGAATTTGAAATCCTCAGCAGACACAAAAAGACCTAGAAAGCATCAACTAAGTTAGTTATATACCAGTTTCATGGCATGAGCTAGTAAGAATCCAAGAACAAACTATATATGACACAGATGTACAAGTGCTCATGTCCAGCATTGTATCAGGATGGCCAGACACAAGGGATGAATACCCACTGGCCTCCCAGGAACACAGGAACTGTCAAGATTAGATGAGCTTCCAAGATAATGTCGTATATAAAGCAGTCAAATCATAATACTCAGGTGATTGAGAACAGAAACTCTTTATGTTGTGTGGTTTGCAAAATGGCTCCAAACTACCTGTCAGAAACTACTGCAGTGACTATCATAGACAAACAATTAGTATTTGGTGGATACAGTTCTTGTGAATACTGGATATAGCAACAAAAATCAGAATCTGTTATCAAATGATCTCCAAACAGAAAAAAGGGCTACATTTGTTGGATAATTTCTTACAATGAATAATTGTATCAGCTTTACTGTCATATATTAGCAGTGAACGTATCATTGTCAAGTATAAATGTTTCATTATGCTTTATGTCAATAGTTTTATTTTAAGTAAGGGTGTATATTTGTTTGTGATTTATAGTTTTAATCACCATGAGGAAGTATTCAACGGTGGATCATGACTTGCTCATCTCTGTTTGCTTGGGACACCTTATTCAGTGCAAACAAAGTTGGAGAGTCCAGGCATTTCTTGGGCTAATAGTAGTTAACTTTCCTAATGAAAAACTTAAGAAAAGACCTTTTGACTTCTTTGTGTGGATTTGCCAGCCATAGCACGACAATTTCTAATTTTCTCTTATCAAAATGATTGCATGTTTTTCCAAAAGCAATGTAAGAAGCAGCAGCTGGTTTGTGGCTGGCAGTAAGACTGGGGAGCCAAATGATTTTCACAGTATTTGGGCAGCAACTCCCCTCTTCTCCCTCCAAGATCAAATACATTGCAAGGTTCACTCTAGAACCCACCACACACTGAGGATAAGAAAGAATCATAACTTTGGTGTGGTTTGATTTTGCAAAATTTAAATGACTCGTTTAGGTGTTGCTAATTCAACTTAATTGAACTCAGGTCTCATTTTAAATCAATTCCCGTAATCATCTGCAAGTTCAGAAAAATAAAAGATGGTCACAACTGGGGCTGGTTTTGATTTTCTTAAACCTAAACTAAGACTAAGGATTGGTTTGAATCCAAGCCCCATTTATTCTAATTTTTACATTTGAGAGGGCTTACATCAATGGGTCTTTATCCATTATATTTACATAAGATTGTCTGAGTGAAGTAGTTATGATATACATGGTTTTAAAGGTGATATAAACACCTTAGGTGACTTTTGTATTAAGTTAGTATAATCGGTGTCTTTTATCTTGTACGTTTTCAACATAAAGAGAAAAAAATACAGTTGAATCAAGTAGGAGAGAGTATGCCAGGCACTGGAACCACTGATCAGATAACAACAGATGATGTTATATTTACTGTTATACAAGCCAATGTTAATGACCAGTATCTACTATTGTAGGTTTTAGAGGTTAAGTTTAGATTTAAAGAGTCAAAAAAATCTGGACTCAGTTCCATTGCCTTCAACGAACCCAGGCTAATTTACACCTACCAGTGACCTGGCCCAAACTAATTGTATGTTATTTTGACAATGACAGCCTCACTCTTAAGGCTTTAGGTTTCTTGAAATATTAAAATGAGAAAAATGGAAAGTACAAGAAAGAAAAAGGAAAAGGTATCATCACCTGCATGAACAAGTAACATTCCCTTACGCAAACCACAAATTTCAATTTCACTGCCGGCGGTAATACTGGAAAGCAGCCCCTGAGAGAGGGATTCAGACTGAGTACCTCTTAATTATAAGCAAGATAAGGTCTTGTAAAAACACAAAGTAAACTTGTGTTACTAAAACACTTTCAACCTCATTTTCAGGGTTTTTTCCTTGGTAATTTATTATACCATATCTATCTAGACTCCATATGGCCCTCCTCCCCATAGTATCTGAGCATCTTTGAGCATCTAAGATAACACTGCTCTACAGCCAAAATGCTTCTGAAATAAATGTAGTCAAACTTTACTAATTCTGGGTCACTGAGAACGAAAATGATGCTTAAAATTGTTGATTGGCTCTAGTTTTCAAGTTATGCTGTTGGGTCAGTATATACGACCCTGGACTTGGGAATGGCGGAGAATAAGTGAGTTATAAAGGGAAGGGATCTCAGTTTAAACCAGGAATGACTAAAATACATCTTTGACTGGATCTATGAATAAATCTATTACTGGGTTTGGACAGTACTTGCTTTTTAGGCAAAACAATGAATGATGCAATCTGAAGCTGGTATTGCATCATACATGATATGAATTGCATCGTGCTATTCCTAGAAGTCATGGATGATGCAGTCATAACGAAGCTTACATCACTCTGCTGAACAAATTGCCCTATATCAGCTCTAGAAATCATACAGTGTTGTGCTCTCTTATTTGTCAGTGTTTGATTTTGCAAAGGGACACATTTCTGTTTAGCCAAAGTGAGCAGAGATGCCTCGTACTTGTGTGAACAGTGCAGATAACTTCTGCTATGTTTGTGATGAAGTGACTTTTGCATCACAAAAGTGCAGTATAACCACTATGGTTAAGAAAGCCTATCACCTTTATTTTGGCTGCAAAATTGGAGATGAGGACAGGAAGTGGGCCCCACACATACGTTGCAACACTTGTGCAACAAATCTTCGCCAGTGGTTAAACAGGAAAAGGAAATCTATGCCTTTTGAAGTGCCAATGATTTGGAGAGAGCCAACAGATCATACCAGCAATTATTATTTCTGCATGGTGCCTCCAGTTGGGAAAGGTGTGTCAAAGAAGAAAAAGTGGACTGTGCATTATCCAAACATTCCATCAGC
Organism: Trachemys scripta elegans; assembly: GCF_013100865.1. NCBI lineage: Eukaryota > Metazoa > Chordata > Testudines > Emydidae > Trachemys > Trachemys scripta. The sequence continues at coordinate 108,026,653 of NC_048301.1, read as the reverse complement.
TATACGCCCAGTACCCCATGGAGAAGGACTGCCGGTTCCTGATGCACCAGAATCATTCTCACTTGAGTCAGAGGAGGAAGAGGAAGAGGATGAAACTTCTGGTCCTGAACCATCTATGTCACAGGACCCACATTTCTCCCATCCTCCTCCTCTGAACCACATCTCATAACACAAGGTGAACTGAATGACCTTGTCAGGGATTTGGAACTACCCAAGAGTAAGGCAGAGCTGTTGGGCTCCAGACTACAGCAGTGGAAGCTCCTGGCAGGTGATGTTAGGGTTTCCATGTTCCGTGACCATCAAAAGGATCTTGTCCCATTCTTCTTCATGGAAGGTGATCTTGTAGCCTGCAACAACATCAATGGTGTGATGGCAGCCCTCAACATCGTTCACGATCCAGATGAGTGGAGACTGTTCATTGATTCATCGAAGACGAGTCTTAAAGCTGTTTTACTGCATAATGGTAATGTTTTGCCATCAATTCCAGTTGGTCATGCAGTCCATATGAAGGAAACCTATGACAACATGAAACAACTTTTGAGGTGCATAAACTATGACCAACATCAGTGGCAGCTTTGTGGCGATTTGAAGGTTGTTGCTCTCTTGCTTGGTCTGCAGACAGGATACACAAAGTACTGCTATTTTCTCTGCGAATGGGATAGTCGTGCAAGAGATTCTCACTACATCAAGAAAGACTGGCCACTCCAACAGTCATTGGAGCCTGGGAGGAAAAGTGTTCAGCATCCACCACTTGTTGAATCAAGGAAGATTTTGATACCACCCTTACACATCAAGCTGGGTCTGATGAAGAACTTTGTCAAAGGCCATTGACAAAACACAAGCAGCTTTCAAGTACCTCCATGGAAAATTTCCATGGTTAAGTGAAGCTAAGATAAAGGAAGGTGTCTTTGTTGGTCCTCAGATTCATGAACTTCTTCGAGATGATGCATTTGACCATGCATGCATGGCAAGGAAAAGATGGCATGGAAAGCCTTCCAGTTAGTGGCAATAAATTTTCTTGGAAACAACAAGGCAGACAACTACAGGCTGTTGGTGGAAAACCTCCTCAAGGCATACAAAAGCCTTGGCTGCAACATGTCACTAAAGATACATTTTTTGCACTCTCATCTAGATTTTTTTCCACTGAACTGCAGAGCAGTGAGCGACGAGCACGGCGAGCGATTTCACCAGGACATTGCAACGATGGAGAAACGCTATCAGGGCAAATGGAGCCCATTAATGCTTGCAGACTATTGCTGGACAGTGACAAGAGATGCTCCATTTAATGAATACAAGAGACAAGCCAAGAAGCGCCAAGTAGACACTGAATAGGACTGAACTATGTACATAATAGTTTTTTGCCTTTTGTTTCATAATAAATTTTATTTATATAACCCTTTTGCTGATTTTTAAAGTGTTACATAAACTGGACAGGTGAAATATTATCATGTAAAGCAACCATAAACACATGAAAAGACCTAGGTTTACAATTTATGATTAAAACTCTACTATCTACACAATATACATAGTCATAAAATGTAAAAACTTAAATATCTTAGAAACAGTAGCCAATCAGTTGTTTTAATTGTCATATTTGAATTCAGCACATCAAAATACATAATAAATAGCACATTTTATCTCTGAAGCAGACGACTCCCCAAAAATTGTAGACCAGTGTAATTTATTCTTTAACCTACAAATATCACTTTAAGTAACTGTCCATTTGGCTGATAAACTTTTCTTTTGCTGCATACTCTTTAGTTGATTTGAGGCCATTACAATCAGTCAACTCTTACAGCGTGACAGTTTTTGCGTTTCACTTTCCATCAGATGGAGTGAACTAAAATTTCTCCAGACGCCTCAACCATGAGTAACAGGTTTCTGATTCCTCAGACAGAGGAGATTGGAAACAGAGGTTGATGCAACTGGGTAGGGTGGACATTGGAATTTCACTTGGATGTTGTTATTTTATTGGAGAGCAAAGATTTCTTGTTGAATCAGCCAAAGACACTTCATAGCAGATGACATTTTGAGCTGATATTTACAAGTCAAAATACCTGATCACTTTATTTTTAATACACGTGCTCATGCAGAGACTAATGTGCAGCAATTTAGTGAAACCAAGCAATACAGTGCACTGTAAAAGAGCACATTAAAGAGGAATGTGCATTCCTGTAGCCACAAAGAGTAGTGAAAAGCCAGAGCTGAAGAGGAGGTGCTGAAAAGGAAAGAGGAGGGGAGGGATAGCTCAGTGGTTTGAGCATTGGCCTGCTAAACCCCAGGTTGTGAGCTCAGCCCTTGAGGGGCCACTTAGGGATCTGGGGCAAAATCAGTACTTGGTCCTGCTAGTGAAGGCAGGGGGCTGGACTCTATGACCTTTCAGGGTCCCTTCCAGCTCTAGGAGATACGTATAGGAGCACATGATATTAATGGTCTGCCTAGCATCATCCCCAAATGACAAGCTGTGGTGAAAGGAAACCAGATCCAATCCTATTGGTATTGTTAACACCTTTCTCATCCATGTCCTTTCCCATCTGAGCTTAGAGTGCACCCAGTGGGATTTTGGCTATCTCCTGCTCATTGAAGGAAGGGCTCTCTGTGTCCCTACCAGCCCTTCTCCACCCGCTAAGACAAGATCTGTGTCCAAGGGTTTAAAGTAATAGATGAATCCCACAGAAGACTATGGGCCTGATGCTGCTCTCATTTACATTGGTGCAAAACTGGTCTAAATGAGGGAATGGGCCCTTGTGACTGTTCTGTCTAGTGCTCACACGGTGAGCCCTACAGCCAGCATTCTGCACTCTTTTAAGCTTAGGTTTTGCCGTAGTTTTGCTCCCTTGCTAAGACATTGGGCCAGATTCTCCACTGTCCTGCATCTTGCACAGTCATTTACACCAAGCATCTGCTCACGTCTTTAGAGCGCCTCACTTCTCAGCACATGTTTCACTTCTTCCCAAGGGAAGCAAGTTTTTTGCTATGTCAATGTTAAGAGCTTTTAGTGGCACTGAATGTCATGTCCTGAATAATAAGCATCTCAGCTACCCCAGTGACATCTTTGTTTGGGAATCACTGACTTCTGTGATCTTAATTAAAATCTTATGTTCATGAATATTGAAGGTATAGTTTCTTACTATTTCCTTATTCTTTGGCTCTTATCCCAACAGGGCATCAATGTCTGGAACCCTATGCTCCATGAAGCACTGGCAGAATCCATTTTGTTAGGATAATTTATTTTTTTTACATGCTATGATTTGAACACAAATTGTCTCCCAGGGTATAAAAATAGGGTCCCATGCTTAACTATGGGAAGTCGTGCTTGTGTTTCCTAGCATACACTGATCACTAGATTGGCCCCAAGAAGGAGTCCTGACTCCTGACCATGGTGTCACAAGAGACCAAAGAGGCATCAATTGATTTCAGCCTCAACTATAGGCCAGCTTGAGCCCCAGTTGGCATGTGCATTGAAGTGCATGGAGCTATGCTGATGTAGAACAACTGTTTCTGTGTGTGTCTGAGTAAATTGAAAATTCTGTTCTTGCACTGAAATCAGTGGAGTTTACTCCACATTTACACCATTGTGAGTAGAGTTTAGCTCTAAACATCCAATTGCAGAACAATGGTTCTGATTCTCTACAGCCATGTACCTCATGTAGTAATTTAAAGCTATGCAAAGCATAGGCATCAACCCCATGGGTGATCCGGGGCTGGAGCACCCATGGAGAAAAATTGGTGGGTGCTCTGCACCCACTGGCAGCTTCCCGACCCATCCCCCACCCCAGCTCACCTCTGCCTCCGCTCCGCCTCTGCCTCCTCCCCTGAGCGCACCGCCGCATCCTGCTTTTCCCCCCTCCCTTACAGTGCTTGCACCATGAAACAGCTGTTTTGCGTGGCAAGCGCTGGGAGGGAGGGGGAAGGAGGAGGAACGCGGCATGCTTAGGGAAGAGGCGGGGCTGGGGCGGGGATTTGGGGAGGGGTCCAATAGGGGCAGGGAGGGGGTGGAGTCGGGGTGGGGCCAGGGCGGGGCCAGGGCAGGGGGAGCACAAGCACCCACCGGTGCCAAGGAAAGTTGGCACCTGTGATGCAAAGCAGCTGTAAAACACTGCCCCAGTTAGAATTTATACCTGGGTGGCAGATTTTACATCCACTTCACACTCCCTAGGCCCGATTCACCACTATGTCCTTCCACTTTTAGACAGGTGTAATTCCATTGAATTCAATGGAATGATAGCATCTTAAAACTAAAGTAATGTAGTGGTGCATCTGGTCCACTTTGTACCAGTACAAATCACTGCACAAGTGGAGAATCAGACCATAGGGTATCAAACACAGGACTGGCCCTAGTAACCAATAATATCAGAAGTTGCATGGGGCACCTACAGGGAAGGGGACAAACAGAAATGCCAACTCTATCACTTCTGAGCACAGCGTAGAACACGATAGATTGACTAGAACTATATGTACAACGGTAGCAGGATGCCCAATTTGACATACTGTAGATATCTTGTTCAAATATCTAAACAAGCCTAAAGTATATTTATCTAAAACATTTAACTGGTTTGAGCCAACACAAAAACTACATGGCATTTGCCTTCTCCACATACAGATGTATTGACATTAATTACAGGGACTGGCACAGAGTAAATTAATGTCCTATGGGCAGGAAGTCCAGGTTTTTTTCTTTTCTTTATTCCATTTTCCAGGGCTTCTGAACCATGAAGATGTAAACAACTTATTACCTACTCTTCAGATATGATTTCATCAGACATCCTGGATGTCTCGATAGGGATCATATACCGTGCGTGGTATAATAGAAAGGCTAGCATGTTGACCTTATGACTAACGCTTGCGCATTTGGCCAAATCTGGAATTCAGTCCAAAAATCTATTAGAATAAAGTTTGAAAGTGTTATTTGGTTTTGTTCATTTTAGTATAATAAAATATTCCATTAGGAACCTGTATTCTTAACATTACATGGGACTGTTGTTAAAAAACAGTTGTACTAACAGCACTTAATGGAATGTAAAAGGGAGCCGAGGTGCAATGCAGTAGCATGCAGAGTGTTATAATTGAAAGCATTATGATTAGGGAGAATGTGTTTCCATTTATAATTGCAAGCAGAGATTTTGAAAAAAGCCTAAGACAGGGTGGACAACCTGAACCTGAGAAGGAGCCAGAATTTATCAAAGTACATTGCCAAAGAGCCACAGTAACACATCAGCAGCCCCCCGTCAGCTCCCCACACCCACCCCCAGTGTCTCCCACCCGCCAGCAGCACCACTGATCAGCACCTAACCCTCCATCCCTGCGCCTCCCGCCCACCGCAAGCAGCTGTTTTGTGGTGTGCAGGAGGCTGGGGGGGAGAAGGAAGAGGAGCAAGGGCGCAGCAGACTCAGGGAAGGGGCAGGGGCCTTGGGGGAAGGAGTGGAGTGGGGCTGGGGCATGGGGCAAAGCCAGGCATTGAGCAGTGAGCACCCTGTAGCACATTGGAAAGTTGGCGCCTGTAGCTCCAGCCCCGGGCTTGGCGCCTATGCCTGGAGCCGCATATTAACCTCTGAAGAGCTGCATGTGGCTCCGGAGCCACAGGTTGCCCACCCTTGGCCTAAGAGAATTAGATGCCCATTTCCCACTGAAATTCAGCCCCTAACTGCCTTAGACTCCTTTGACTATCTCAGCTGTAAGAAATTATAGCTACTTAATATCCCAGTTGGTCAGGCAGAAGGGCTCCAGACTGGCCTGTGAGAGGTCACCAGTTTGAGTCCCACCAGACATGCTGGAGATGATACTTTCCCATTCTCCTGGAAACTTCCTCTCTCCTACAATTTACCCGTCTTATCTCCACTTCCATATATCCTCATCTGCATGATTTTCCTCCAGCCACCTGCAAGCTAGACACACAGTTGTGACTTCTCCTCTCCCCCTACACACATCAGACATGTGATCTTTCAGCTATCCCCCACACATACTCTCTCTTTCTTTGATGCAATAGTCCTCCCACCCCATCCCACACAATGAACACACAAACACAGGCATGCACATGGAAAGAGTGGATACATGCACATGGTGCTGACTCCTGACTCGGTCTGCCAGCTCCATTCTTACAAACTAGCAGGAGATTGAAAATGATAAGAATCAAGCTCTAATATGCTCTCAGAGCAGGAATATCATCAAATACATTCCTCTGTGGGCTCAGAAAAACAGAGCAAACAGATACTACAGATCTATGTTGCAATGTTTATGTTATACCTGACAGGTGTATAACCATATTGGTGATCCTGACCAACACAATGTACTGGACTGCATGTTGGCTTTTGCCCAGTTCATCAGGGTTTTAAAGAATGCCAAAGCCCTAAATTTGAAGATTGATGGGGTTTTTTCCCTAAATAAAAGGAGTAAATTTTAAAATGGAAGATTTAAAAGGCACAAAGCAAGAGTCCAGAAATGTTGGCATTGTCTCTTTAAATATAAATTAATTCACATTTTTAAAATGATAAATTATTAATATCGGAGGTAACAATTGTGGAAAGGATTTGCAGGTCCACATCTGTGATCAGTACATTAACAGGTCTTGACAGATTTCTATTAACACAGAACATACACATACAGGGCCACAGTCAACGCTCTGTAACACCACTTTTAGCTGTTGTAATTCCAATGATGTGAATGGAGTTAAGCTGGAGCAAAATTGGAGTAACACATTTGAGACTGAATCCCGCAAACATGATCACCCTGATTCTCCTTTCCCTTAAACTGGTGTTAGGCTGCTTGAGTTCAGTGGAATTACTCCCGATTCAGACTGGAGCACGTGAGAGCAGATTCAGACCCATAACTGACAATGGGATGACTCAGCAGTGTATGGATGTGATTCTAGTTCAGCAGACTGACAAAGTAAAAATGTGGGGTCCAGATTTTCACAGTAACTCATCTCTGAATTTGGATCCAGCATCTAAAACAAAATGGAGGGAAATCTTGTGAAGACAATTAATTTCTCTGGTTTTCACCTCAACCCTCTCAGGATTCCCTCTTACCATTGTCATATGATGAGTTGAGAATCCACAGGCCCCCCAACAATCACGCAAGTGTTTCTGGGGTCTGAACTTCCAGTGGGTGGTGAGAGCAGTGTGGAGTGGACTGCAGTGTTTCTCACCACCCATGTCAATATGAAGGTCGGGTCAGGTTCCACCCTCAGTTAGACCCTTGTGAAATTACAGGGACAGTGGCCTGAATTTGCAGGACACAGAGAGGCAGCTGGGGAAGCGCCCAACTAATACCCCTCAATAGTCCACGATGGGGGTGGGGACCCCATGGGCTTCCTCCCACAAGACAACAATCCTGAGTCGAGAATTAAGGTGGAAATGGGGCACTGGGAAAAGAGTGTTGGGCAGAACTGAAGGTATAACCTAGCAGGGACAGAGCCTAATTTCTACTTTCAAACCTTGGCAGTAGAAATCAGCCTTCGATGGGCTCTGGAAGCCTGGAAGATAAACTCAGAGCCACACAACTGGAAAATCTGAAGAGTGTTTGGATCCAGAGTGCAGGGTTTGGACCAATCTTTAATATAATCAGGATATAAAGCATGGATAAAAACAGCTCAAATCTCCCCAGGAAGATGCATAATGCGTGTTGTCTATGCAGCATGGAGAAATTCTCACTGTATATGCTCACATAGTACCTGTCCTTTAGGGCTACAGGTCGCTTCGTATCACAAAAAGAATATTCACATCATGAGGCACCAAATTGTTTCTAAAGCAAGGAGGGTCCCCCATGCTGAAATGTTGCATCCTCTTGAGGACTAAGGAAGAACTGGTTTTCACCAGAGAGGAAACCGGTATCATTTACAGAAACTAGAAACATATAAGGTGACCTGCCTGTCATTCAAAAAACCACCAAGTGACTCAAAAGATCTTTGACTATTTTTTCAGGATCTGCTGTTAATGGGACAGGAATTGTTCTACTGTCATTCATGTTATGTTCCTTTATTAGCCAGAACCTTTAGAAAAATAATACTCCTCCCAAAATACAAACAAGCTTGGTCAGTCCCTGAGAAAAAAAGAGCATCCTCTGTTTATCCCCCAAACCTCACCTTCTCAGTCCCTGTGAAACAATCTGGGAGCAAAGCCAAAGTTTCCTGCTATATAAGACCCAGACAGTGCAGGTGAACTATTTCTCCTGACCAACATCTGACTCAGTATCCTTGTGCCAAACTCCACTCAGGATGGGGTTTGGTCAGGGGATACGGGTGTCCATATGGGCCTTTATGTTAGGTGTCTGCTGTGCCCAAAAACAAGGTAAGAACCCATTCACATTTCATTTTGCTCTGAGAAAAGAAAAGAAAAAGTCTAATTTAATTGGCTCTATATGGATATAGTTTAAACAGTTTTATTTCTTTTACTTTGCAAACCTTCTAGATGGTTGCATTTAAATGAGATTTCTTTGTGTCTTTTTATTTTTGTACCATTTCCATTAAATATTTAATGTTGTGTATTAACTGGACTGATTTAATTTCATCTTGCCTCAAGCCAGTACAATTAACAACATTTGGATGAAGATAGCTTTGAAGATCAAAACAAAATAATAACTATCCATCTCTTGAAATGTCGTGATTTCACTATCAGTTTAAAATGTTTTAAAACATTTTATTTTTGGTGAGTTTTCCACTAGGATTGTTGTTAAATCCTACATTTTTATGTAATCATAAATGTAAAAATTACCCTATACTTGATCAGACCCCCATGGTCCATCAATTCCAGTATCCTGTTAATCACACTCTCCAGTACCAGATGCTTCAGAGGAGGGTGCAAGAAACCCTGCAATAGACAGTCATGGGGTAACCTGCACCCAAAGAACGTTTTCCTCCTCACTCATAATTGTTAGAGGTGGTCTCGAGCTCTGAAACATGAGGGTTTATATCCTTTTCAAATTATTTATGTCTGTTAGTATCTGTTATTAATAACTCTAGTTATTCTTGTGATCCATATAAGCTCTTGGATTCAGCGATATTGTGGTAATGAGTTCCCCCGCCTAATTGCATGTTGTTGAATTTGCCACTTTTCATCTGAGTTTCAAATTTGCCACTTATATTTGCCAATTTACATTGATTCTTCCCTTGTTTTTTTGTGTAATCAGACAGGGTGAACTGAAGTACCTGATCTGTCTTCTCTATGTCATTCATCATTTTGTATGCTTTGTTATTATGATAATGTTACATTAATTAGAACTAATCCCAAAAGCCCTTACTCATGTGAGTAGTCCTATTAAATGTAAAGATTACTTGCATGATTAAGGGCTTGCAGAATTCCTCCTATTCGTATATCATAATTGTTGCCACTTCTTGAGAAATGTTTCCATAATCCTTTGTGCTAATGTAAATTTTCTCTTTCTTGTTCACCATTCTCTAAACACTGTCAATTGTAAATATAATGATTTTCAATGAATTTTGTTCTTCATAAAAGTAAGGGCAGGCAGCAAATTGAATCAGGCATAAAATGGAGCAAGCAAGAATTGTACAAGCTTTTATTTAGAGTTCTGTACCTCAGCACTGATCCTTTGCTATTCTGGCCCAGGGACTCTTCTGGGCAGAAAAAGTTATTTCTACTGGATAATGATTACCTGACAGGTGGTTTTGTGATATGGACAGGTGGAGACTAGACTGAGGCCACCAAATTCCTTTTCTCTTGCATCCTACTGTTATGCAAGTGTCTCTTCCTCACATTCTCTGAGTAGAATGACTACAAAATAAGGATGCAATCCTGCTTTGTTAGAAAATGTTAAGGCGGGTGGATTCCTTCCACTACCACCACCCATAAACTTTCTATACTGAATTTTTTTCTTATTTGTCTGCAGCATTTACTACTAATACTCCATCTGGAACAGTGAACTTCATCCCGCCACTGACAACAAGCCCAGTAATAACATGTAAGTTAAGCAAATAGTCTCAAAAATTCCTCCATCTTTCTGAAGTACTGATCAGAAAGTTAAAATAAACAGGGGAACAGACTGATTAATCAAAAAAATGGGTAGATCAGTGGTGTAAGGAACAAATAGCTGGATAAACATGATATGATGGCAAAACAATGAGTTGATTGATAGGTAGATAGGTGGGCAGACATATGATAGATAAGTAGAAACCCAGAAATATAGATAGGGTGGTACATTATAAATGGCAGACAGAAGATGGGTGGAGGAACAGAGATGGGTTAAATAAGTAGGTGGATAGATGGACAAATTGATTATGTATAGTGTCACAATTGATAAATGGACAGAAAATAAATGGAAGGGGACAGAGCAATGAATAAACTAAGGAAATGAAGGCTTGGGCAGACTGATATAATAATATTCACATTAAGTCAGGGAATTTCCAATAAATTCTTACAAAGAGTTTTCAATCCACAGCCTTCAACCCTGCTCACAATGGCCGCGTATGCAGTACGTGGGGCAATTTCCACTTCAAGACTTTTGATGGGGACATCTTTTACTTCCCTGGACTCTGCAATTATGTCTTTGCATCCCACTGCAATGCTGCCTATGAGGATTTCAACATCCAAATCAGGCGCACTGTGGTGGAAAATGCTCCTACTATCAACCATATCACCATGAAGCTCGATGGGGTGGTTTTTGAAATGGCAAAGAACTTTGTTGTTGTCAATGGCAACAGGTAGGTTTAGACATATCACTGTGTGTGCTGAACATAGCTGTTTCCTCTAACCAGGCATATATTTCAGCACTTTCTTGGAAAAACTTCTAAGCATTTTGATAAACCATGTAACTTTAACCATACACCCATCTCGCCATTCTTCTGTTAAGATATCACACTGTAAAGATGGGCCCAAACCAGAATGCCAGATCAAAATACCCCTGAACTTTGAGGAAGCTTGAATCCAGATCCATATTTTTTGTGGCTTGGGCCCATCTTTTTTTAAACTGCTTTTTCTTCCACAATACTGCATTGTCGAAGAACCCACATGGACACCTGATAACACAAGCAACCTTTTCTTCGTATTCTGCATAGCAAAGCAAATACTTAGCATCTCTGATACTTTTTTTCTCCAGGGTTCAGCTGCCTTACAGCCAGTCTGGAATCATGGCTGAGAGAAGCAGCATGTATATAAAAGTGACTGCCAAAATGGGCCTGGTTTTCATGTGGAATGAAGATGACAGCATCCTGGTAAGAATAAATACTAGATGCTTCAGAGAATAGGAAACAGCCTATTAAAACATTTAGACTCAAATTTTTGACTGGCTTAAGAATTTGTTTGGGCACCCATTTGCACGCACTGATTCCACATTTGTGCACACAAACAGCCATGGCATATGCAAATCAAGTAGGTAAAGGTGTACAAAAGAGAAACTGCCTAAATATTTGACCATATTTGCAGGGGGAGGGATAGCTCAGTGGTTTGAGCATTGGCCTGCTAAACCCACGGTTGTGAGTTTAATCCTTGAAGGGGCCATTTAGGATTCTGGGGCAAAAATCTGTCTGGGGATTGGTCCTGCTTTGAGCAGGGGGTTGGACTAGATGACCTCCTGAGGTCCCTTCCAATTCTATATCTTAAAAAAAAAAAGCCTAAATCTTGAGAGGTAGTACGAAGATATATGGTTAGTCCCTGGATATATTTGCCCCCAGCAGTTTGGGAGCTGCTGTTTCCCCGTGCTGATTATTTCTCCTATTACAGAGCTATGATTGCATTCATGCAGTCCTGAAGAAAGCAACTGTGCTGTGTTCCTAGTGGAAATCAGGCCTCCCACTTAAAATGGAAAAAAGCACTTCCCTCACTTCATTAACATAATAGCATCATTACATCAGGTGCCACTCACCTCCTCACATTTTATTTTCCAGTAGAATTCCACTGTCATAGGACTTCAGTGTCACAGTGGATTTGATTTTCTTTCTGAAGAAAAAAATAGATAGTAAAAAGGCTGATTATAATACAGATATTGCAGTGAAAACTAGTTCTGCACAAATAACTTGGATTCGATGAATCAGAAATCATATCCAAACCTCGTCCATATTCTATCAGCCAGGTTTGAATTGGTGTGCCAAAACATCTACACAACACTGATGAAAATTATGTAGGTGTAGCAGGCACAGCTGCTTGCACTGATTTTGAATACATTGTGGAATGTGTATATTAACTTCTACCAACTTTTCCCCCATCATTTTAGCTGGAACTGAGTGACAAATATGCCAATTATACCTGTGGGCTTTGTGGGGACTTCAATGGTATTCCAACGTACAATGAGTTCTTTTCAAACAGTAAGTGTTAAAAATAATGACAGACTGTTGGTTTCTAGTAGCGCCAATTTCTACACCATGCATTTTTTTGTGTTCTCCTGGTTATACATCTTCAGCAGGCCTCTCTTCCAACCTGCTGAAAGATTTGCTGAGAACATCAGCACATTTGGATCTTTAGTAACTTGAATTATATATGTATTCATGTATACCAGTTGTCTATTTATTTCATTTGTTAGCCAGTTAGATGTGGGCGAAATACTGATGTTCAAGCATGATTAAATATAGAAATACATCCACAGACCAAAAGACAATAACAATACCAAGCAAAGCAATCACAACAATTTTTGGTTAAGAATGTTCTATTTTAACATGCTCCAAGATGTCACCTCTAAATTACATTTATATAATTTTATATATAAACTATATTTGCAAAGCCGCACACATTTTTGTCCATAATTAACATGCAAACATCAGCCCAACATCTCGATCCTGAGTTGCCCGATCCTATTCCACAGTGTAATTCTAGATTGGCCTACTGATTTACATAATCTTTACACTACCTTCTCCCATCCTATCTTTCTGACTTTATCACTCCCTCCTCTCTATATATTCTTCCAATCAGCTGGCTATAGGCCTCTATCCATCTCTCTTTTCCCACTGTCAGTATCACCATTTTGTTTACAAAGCTTTTAGGCAATTTATTCAAATCTCACCTTTTCTCCTAAATTCTGTCTCACAATAGTCTCTTCTATTCAAAACCTGTCTAAAACTTTCTCTTCTGTTATCTAACTATGGGGTCATCTAACCTGGAATGAGTTTGTCATTTTCCAACACAAATTCCAGTTTGCATGTTCCTGAAATTGTTTTCTGATAGAAGGATGATGTCATTCAAAGTAAATTGAGTCTATGATGTCACGGTATTAATTTTGTCTATGGTGCATCAGTGTTAATTTTGTCAACATGCCAAATGTAATGTCTACATGAAAGAACTCAAAGAGAACCAACTCCATTAAAAATCCTATATATTATTAATGTATTTATTGCAGATGCTAAGCTGACTGCCACGCAGTTTGGAAATATGCAAAAGATGGATGGGCCAACAGAAGTCTGTGAGGATCCTACATCATCCTCCCTGAACAACTGCACGGACAATTTTGTAAGGATCTTTTTGTTTATTCATGTGTCTTTCATTTAAATGTATCCACTCTCTTTTCCTGTTTCAGGAGGGACACATGGAGAAAACTATGAAGGGATTGGAGGTAGAAGGAGGAGAATACAAGATGTCATTAAAGAATAATTTTAACAAATGGATAACCATATTAAAAACTGATCCTCTCTATTTTGACAGGTTTCAGAGTAGCAGCCGTGTTAGTCTGTATCCGCAAAAAGAACACGAGTACTTGTGGCACCTTAGACACTAACACATTTATTTGAGCATAAGCTTTTGTGGGCTACAGCCATTTCTTCGGATGCATAGAATGGAACATATATTGAGGATATATATATATACTGGGCTATCTTGATTATCACTTCTCTTACTCAATTGGCCTCTCAGAGTTGGTAAGACAACTCCCACCTTTCATGCTCTCTGTATGTGTATATATATCTCCTCAATATATGTTCCATTCTATGCATCCGAAGAAGTGGGCTGTAGCCCACGAAAGCTCATGCTCAAATAAATTTGTTAGTCTCTAAGGTGCCACAAGTACTCCTGTTCTCTATTTTGAAGAATTTGTGGATTTAATAAATTGTTCTGTTTTGTTTTCTCTCTAGGATGACATCTGCCATAAAGTATTGACTGGCCCTGCATTTTCAGAATGTAATGTACTAGTTGAGGTTAGCGAGTACATTAAGTCTTGTGAACAAGACTTGTGCCGCTGTGACCAGTCTAAGAATGCCTTCTGTATTTGTAATGCCTTTGGTGAATACTCCCGGCAGTGTGCCCATGCCGGTGGACAACCTCTGAACTGGAGAACCCCACAACTGTGTCGTAAGTGTCTCTAGAACTGGCCTTCATTTGTGCTTGCCAATTAGTCAGCAACAGAGTCCTATAGTTTGTTGGGGACTCATGGGAACTAAATGTTATTAAGTACTGGATTGGTTTCCAGAGGGCTTTTATATGAATTCCGTACTTCGGGCCAGATCCTGGGGTGCAGCTGATCTCCCTATGGTTAAACTGTGGTCATTAATATTTATCAATGTAAATTCTGGAGTTTCATTCCCCAGGGTATAATTGGATACTTCAGTGATTTCCACAGAACCCAAATATGCATATGCACTGGAAAATTAACACTTCCAAATTTCACTAGAAATTTAGATTCTTGAAAAGAGGGGACGGCAAAACAAACGCGCCAGAGTATATGCCTCAGAGATCTGTGAGACAATTACTCATGAATCCATAGAATTCCAGACTTTAAGTCACAAATCCAACATCATACAGTTCTATCTGACGCACAAGTTTTTGAAAAACACACCTAAACTACAAAATATGGATTGAGATTTCCAAAATCCAAGGAATCCTTGGACCTCGGGTTTGGTGTGGCCTCATCTCTAGTGGGGAAAGGTTGAATGAGCATGCATTCTAATATGTAGCAAATGGGGATTACATTTGAATTCAGAAACCTGTCTTCCTTTAAAATTCCAGCCAAGAAGTGTCTTTTCAACATGCAGTACCAGGAATGTGGATCCCCCTGCACTGACACCTGCACCAACCCTGAAAGATCTCATGTCTGTGAAGATCACTGTATGGATGGCTGCTTCTGTCCCCCAGGCAAGTTTTTATTTACTCCCATCTTTCATAATCTCAATAAAGAGCACTAGCAGATTTACATGTAGGAGTTTAGTAGCTTTCTCAGGGGTCAGGGCTCCTCCAGCTGCCCTCTTCACGGCTTCAAGTGGTAGGCCTTTACCCGTGCACAACAAGTGACAAAACACGTGACTGAATAATTAATTTCCTGTAGATATGCAACATCTGCAAAGTAGTGAGGAACAATCAGGGACCAAAATAGAACATAAAATGCTACCCGTCTTATAAGAATGAGGTGGTTTTACTACAGCAATTCAGTATTATTCAATTGAATTCACCTTACAGGGCAGGAAACCCCTTGAAAGACCAATGGGATTTTAAGACTCCCAGGGCAAGACCCTCAGCTGGTGCAATTTGGCATAGCTCCCCTGACTTCAATGGAGCTATGACCATCTATGAGCTCCAAGACCGTATTTTATATTTGTAGTAAACTTTTTAAAACAAGAAAAACTGCATATTGTCTATATGTATAAAACACCTTTGTAATGTATCCGTTTCTTTCTTCATTTAGGAACTGTGCTTGATGACATTAACAATGCTGGCTGCATCCCCCTTTGGGAGTGCTCCTGTACTTACAATGGCAACTCTTATGCTCCAGGGACATCTTTTCACGCCCATTGCCATTCCTGGTAACTTACCTATTTTGCTGTTTCTTTTTTAGTAAAATGAATTAGTTTAATGGTTTATTATACACAATTTCATCATTAACCACCTCTGAGTGCATATTACTGACTTCCCTGCAATTCTAACAGAATCTCAAAAAAACGTTTGTCTCCTTTAGTGTCATTATTTAACAGGCTTTGCATCCTGACTCAAGTTAAAATAAGGATTTGTGATATATAGGTTTCTTACCTCTCCATTAAAATTCTCTCTCTTTGTTTGCTCCCTTGAAGTATTTTGACTTTTCCAAGACAAAAGAAACTGCAGCCACTCACTTATTTGCAAACATAGATTTCCCCTGAAGAAGCCAAGAATAATATGATGGGAACATCAGTAGCAAAACAACAAAACTTAATGACATTGTAACTCCTTTCCTCCAAGCTTTTATCGCTGATTGTGATTAATTTCTCCGCTTTCCTTCCAGTACCTGCAATGGAGGCCAGTGGATTTGCACAAACATTCCATGCCCTGGATCTTGTACAGTAGAGGGAGGTTCACACATCTCCACATATGATGAAAAACGTTACAATGTCCATGGAGACTGCACTTATGTTTTGTCTAAGGTAAGCACCATCAGGTTTTAATAGGTCATAGAGTCCTATGCAGTTATATGGAGGAAGGAGTGGGAGGGCTGCCTGAGTCAGGACTAGAGAAGCTAACCACACTTAGGAAAGAACATTGGAGAGTTTCCTGTTAAAGCAGAAGAGCACTATATTGAGCGAGAATATACAACAATTCATGCAAAATGAATGAACTAGTTGTGATGTTGGGAGCAAGGTAAATACTGATGTATTTCAGATTCCAGGATGTGGTAATTGTTGGTAAATGCTGAATATTTGCAAGCAACTGCTGTATTTGGTCTATTTTCATAGCTGTCATACAATTCAACCCCTTACTGCGTGGCAACTGTTTTTGCCATGTTACTAGTCCTTGGTCATAACAGGTCAGGCAGGAAAAGATGGGGAGAGAGAGTGAAGCAGAAGCACATTTTTTAGAGGGGGTTGAAACAAAACTTTGAGTCTAAACACCAGAACCAGATCCAAATTCTGTGACTAGTCCCAGTTTCTATCACTATAACACTAGCTCAAAATAGCCCTGAGCTTTGGGAAAGTTTGGACCAACCTCTAAAAAATAAATATTTTTCAGACCCGGGAACAAGCCTTTAAAGCAATAGCTGTTGGTATTGTTTTTTTCAGCTCTGTAAAAATGACACATTCGCTGTTCTGGGAGAACTCCGCAGATGTGGCTTGACAGACACTGAGACATGCTTAAAGACAATAGTCCTCAGCGTTAATGGAGGACAAACTGTAAGTATCCAAAACAAGTGGTGAAAATGCTGCAGGAATATTTTATAAAAATGTGGGGAGCATAAAGATTCAGCCAGAATGAGTCAGGGATAGAGCTTTGTTAATAATTGATTTTTCAATTCAGGTCAAAGGAAATGTTTCATTTGAGACAAAATGAAAAGATTTGTTTCGTTTTCAAGTTCTTTAATCTTTTAAAAAAATTAATAAAACTAAAGTTAAAAAGTCATTTGGAGTCAACAAATCTAAACAGTTCATTTTGAATATGTCAGAATGAAAGGTTTAAACTTTTTTCTTTTATTGAAACTATTTAGCAAATGCGACGTATTTGGAAAATGTTTGTCCACTTGAATCTGCATTTCTCAGCATAAAAAAAAGTTTAGTCTAGAAAATTTCACCCAGATCTAGTCAGGGAGTGGCATTTATCCTTCTAAGGATCTGCAGGTCTGGAAAATATGTATTAGTTTTTAAAACCAAGGTAAAATAAATGTATCTTTATTTATCATAATAGTGAGGTAAGTAGTATGTTCAGCCCTGTGCTAGTTCAGTCAGAAAAGATACTTTATTCTCAAAACCGGAGAGAAGTTCTCTTTCTATTAAGTAAACAATGACACCATGATCTTCTTGGCTTCTCCCTAAAACTACCAGCTGCACTAGCTGTAAATCAGTTCAGATACAGAGGCTCTGCATCACTGCAAACCAAGATAGCCTGACCACTGCTGCAGCTCTGTAAAGGACAAAGAATTATTCTTTAAAACAATTCCCTTTCTGAAGGGAAGGCAAACGAAGATTAAAAGGAAGGACAATTAAGATTTTAAAAGAAGGGTAAAAAAATCAGAAAATCAACCTCCTTTCATGAAATTCTTTATCATGCTGATATTACCAATGCATGACATAATGTTCCTTTATCTCTGTCTTCCTTGCCAGATCATTGTGATCAAGCCTGGAGGTGGCGTGTTTGTGAATTGGATCTACACTCAGTTGCCCTTCTCAGCAGGTATGTTTCTCTCCCGGGGACAATACGTGACACTCTCAAAACTTCACCTAGACTCCTGCTTATTTTTTTAAACTTCAAAGGAGTTGATGTGATGTCTGTATAATGAAGAATCCCATAGCCTAGCATGTTCACACTAGATTCTCACTATGATGATTCTTGACCCAAATGGTGATTCCAGCAATAGAGGTCCAAAGTCTCATGATACATTACAGCCTGTTGTCCAACTTGTTAAGATATTAATTTGGTTTTTGCTGTCTATCCTCATAAAGAATGATCCTTGCTGAAGATTTTTATGCCACCCAGAGCCTGCTCATTCTCCTCTCCACAATGGACTTGCAATGATCAAGATACGAGATTAGACACTAGAACAAAATTATTCTTGTTAATGCTTGATGTAATCCAATTTTTCCCTTCATTAGTCTGTGGGAAGGAGCAGACAAAAGGAGCATTCTATTCCTGTGTAACTTTAATACAAACTTCACTTGCTAGCTCCTAGGCAGTCACAAGCAAATATTGCATTGTATTTTTCATTCAACTTTAAGCATATCTTGGCTTTACTCCACACTAGGGGTCTCTATAGTTGCAACAGTAATCCAAGAAGAGCCGTAAGAATTGGGTGTTTCCAGCATTTGATCTCTTCTGAAATCTGATTATCCTGTTCTTTGTCCACAGCTAATGTCACCATTTTCAGACCCTCATCCTTCTTCATCATGGTGGAAACAAACTTTGGACTTCAACTGGAGATCCAACTTGTACCCATCATGCAAGCGTTTGTGCGACTGGATCCATCTTTCAAAGGGCAGACTTGCGGTAAGTGAATGTAACAAAACCAGTGACCTGCTTGAAATCCCCATTGGTCTTGTATGAATGATTCAAACTTTGTGTTTGTTCAACAGGTCTCTGTGGAAACTTCAACAATATTGAGGCTGATGACTTCAAAGCCATAAGTGGTGTAGTGGAAGGAACAGCAGCTGCATTTGCTAATACCTGGAAAACACAAGCTTCATGCCCTAACATCAAAAACAACTTTGAGAATCCTTGTGCTCTCAGCGTAGAAAATGGTAAATCCATTATAGAAAATTGTCCATGACATGCGGGCAATTTGAAATTAGATTTCTAGTTTTCCCTATAGAGCTAATGGAAAATACTTGACATAAAGCAAAAATTAGAAGAAATAAGAGATTTTAAACATGGTAAAACATACATTTGGAATCAGAAAGAAATGTTAATAAGAGAAGAAAATTAGAGAGAAGCTAAGTAATAAAATAAGTGCAAGAAGCATGGATACTTTCCAACAACAGTTTATCTTCACAGACTTAGGTTTAGTGCATAAGATGACAACTTGGTACAGAATGAGTGTACAATAGCTATATGTTTATAAGGCTTTGGTGAATTCTTTGTTCAATCCATGGTAAGAAACTGCTTTTTCATAACTTTGGCTTTAACAAGTCTTTACCAAATGTTGCAGTGAGCAAAACAATGTGATTGCTATGGTACAATTTCAGAATTGAGTTTACAAGAGATCATGAGTCACACAAGGGCACATTAGCACTAGGTTTTTGAGCCTAATGAAATAAAAAGAGTAATATGGATTTCTTTCATTTCCTCTATTCACAGAAAAGTATGCTCAGCACTGGTGCGGATTGCTGACGGACAGCACAGGACCTTTTGCCAATTGCCACTTAACAGTGAATCCAGCTATTTACCACACGGTACTTAGCTATTTTTCTTTTTCCTTTAAAAACCAATCAAAATTGGAGCCTTAAAACCAGCTGTTTGGAAAGAAATGTCCGAAACACGTCTCCCAGATTATGCTGTGTCTATATTTTAATCTGCATAATACATCACTTCTTTTTCTCTATATATGTTTCTTACTCTATGTGTATATTTCCTACTCTTATTTCAGTCTGCAGTCTTGGTTTTATCATCCTGAATTGCTTTTACACTCTTTGTTAAACAAGAACTGCTATTTGCCACAGAGCAAGAAAACCAAAATGTAAACATATAAAGAGGAAATTATATATAAAGTATATAAAATATATGAATTCTATATAAATTTTTGCTTACTAAAGCATAATATCTTCAGAATAATCCATATATTTAGGTAAAATGGGAAATTACGAAGCATACAATAGATTCTTTGGCTCTTATTTTTCAATAATAACTGCCAATATTTGGGGGTCTCCTTTATCGCCATATCAAAAAAATCCTAAAAGGAGGTAGGAAAATATTAAAGATATGTTGACACTGCTCACAACTGAATGTATATGGAGAAGAAGCTGATACATAAGACCAGACATTAACAGGACCTGTTTTTGGATGGGCAGTTCTGTGATGATTAATTAGTTTGTTTCTGCACCCCTAGAACTGTCTGTTTGACACCTGTAATTGTGAAAAGAGTGAGGACTGCATGTGTGCTGCCCTCTCTTCCTATGTGAGAGCCTGTGCTGCCAAAGGAGTCCAGCTGGAGGGATGGAGGACTGATGTCTGTTGTAAGTGTTATAGCCCACTCCCTCGGTCTTCTATTCTGAAAGAACCAGTAGTAGAATTTATCTATCAATCATCATTTTATATCAATTTCTAGCCAATCCAGGGCTCTCCCAGTAAATTTTGAAGAAAAGATATTGAAAAGTAAAATTCTAACAATAATTCCCTATTTTTTTTAATGTATTGGAGGTTAGTTATGGTGAATACAGATGGAAGATACAGTTGTGGCTAGGAAAGAGACAACTGCTGCTGAAGGGGCTCTAACTCTCTCCGCATAGGCTCTAAGTTAACTAGAGTTTCATCTGTCACCGGTTGCCATGGAAATGAATGTGTCAGATCACAGAAACAATATTAATTCTAAACAGAACACTTTATAAATAAAGAATGTTTAAACAAAGGGTTGTTTAAAGTCACCAAGCTGTTTTCTTTGATCCAACATGTCTGTTTCCAGTGCAGGAGTATTTATGTACCTCAGGAGGCCTCATGCCTCAGACTGCACCAAAGGTTTATAGGTTTCTGTTGTAACTGCCAACCTGATGTGTGGTTTCTCTTTCCAAATCTCATTTGAAGATATATCTTTTTTTCATTTGCATATATCACTTCATTTGTCCCCCATCTACTGTTACCTTTTTTTTTAATATAATGCTGTGCATTATTTAACTCTGAAAGCATGCTGGGATAGATTTTGTCTGAAAAAAATGTGATACACAAAAAAATATATAGCATTGTTGTTTATGTTATTCACACTACATATTGCCCCTCTCTCCCCACCAAATAATATCTGGAACTAACAAATCTGTTAATGTAATTTTTGTTTTTGTTTTTCCTTCTCAAGCCAAATACACAACCTCGTGTCCCAAATCCTTGAGCTACAGCTATACCATCAGTTCCTGTCAACCCACTTGCCGGTCTCTGAGTGAGCCCGATGTCACATGTAACATCAGGTTCATTCCAGTTGATGGTTGCACCTGTGAAAAAGGAACCTACATGGATGAATATGGCAAATGTGTGTCTGCTAGTGAATGTCCTTGTTATTACAAAGGATCTCCCATTCTGTCTGGGGAAGTTGTTCACGAAGATGGTCTTGTATGGTAAGAGATTCTTTTATAAAACACTAAAGCTGCATTGTATAAACTTTCTAAATAAAAGAATACACCTCAGTTAAGCTGGCTGTACCCAGCCCTGCATGATTTTCAATACAATGCTCTGTCCACAGAATAGTTCTGTTAGACTATGAGAGCAGTGCATTTTTCCAGACATATGAGAACTATTGTATTTAGGCGAGATTCCTGTTGTATTCAATGATTTTTCCCAGCATAAAATACAAAAATACACAGTGAGAGGTTTTTAGTATAATAAACATCAAACTCACCGGGAAACACTGTCTGTCACATTTTCGGTCACAATTTTTCCTGGACATCTATAGCCGAGATCATAGGGAAATACCACCAGCTGTTGGGTTGACAAGAAACTTTTTTCTGTAACCACAAGGTGGCATGTTAGAATCCCATGTCCTATTGGAAAGTTCTGTAACAGCAGAAGAGAACCTCAGTATGTGGGGCTTAGAACAGAAGGCGCTACAGAAATACAAAATAATAAATAATAAATATTATTATTATTCCCTTCCATTTCCGACAGCACTTGTGCACAGGGTAAACTGAGCTGCATTGGAGTTGTGAACCAAATCCCAGGTAAAAACCCTTCTTTAGCTTCTCTTTGCTCTCTAGCCTGTCCTTGGTTTTGAGTACGTTTTCTCTTGGTGCAACAGAACAAAACTGAAACACACAGGAAAGTCAATAGGGTGGAAACTGTTGCTTAATTTCATCTACTATTTTTAAAATAAAACATCAGTCTATACAGTGTGACCAGTTAAAAAAAAAAGCACACAAAAATTAACATGCAGGTAATGAAATAATAATTACATGTAATTTCTAAAAGATTATATAAATTAAAAACTGCTGCTTCCTAGGGAATTCATAGCGTCCTGTCCCATAAGCCCCTGCATTCTTTTTTTAATTGTGCTGAATATGAAGAGCCTAGACTCCTTATAGCAAATTGAAAACGTGTTATTGTTGTGCAAACTCTGGTGCCTTTTCTCATCTCTCTCATATCATTCTCTCCCCTAGTTTGTGCTCCCCCCATGGTCTACTTCGACTGCAGAAATGTCACTGCAGGCACCACTGGAGCCGAATGCCAGAAGAGCTGCCAGACGCTTGACATGCAGTGTGTAAGTATGAAGTGGCTGGACACTCCTGTACACTAGAACTATTCATTGTTCACAAATATGGTCCTGAAGCTGTAATACTGATAGTCTGTTGTTTGTGCAACGAAACCCTGGAAGCATGTTATGAAGCATTAACAATGGGATCACTAAAGGTCAAGTTCATGAGCAAATAAAAGTCAACTTTACTTGAATCTCTCACATAGGTACTGACTGGAGATGCATCAGACTTTGTAGATCTAATTCAGATAACAATACCTAGCAAGAACTAGTTCTCAGCAAAACATCCAGAAGTTTGTCATGTGCACAATCTGTTCAGTAGAAAATTACTGGGTGTAATCTTGATTGAAATTGTTAATATTTTTTGTGCCGTGATGCATTTTTTAATAATCTCTTACACATCCAATTATATTACAAAGGCTAGGAACATGATAACAGCCTGATTGGCTGTGTCATTTTATGAGACAGCATCACATGAGATAAATGGCAATCCAACTTAATGCATCAGAAAAAAATGTATTAAACTATTCTTTTTTTAACTTATCATCCTCTCAGACACAGATCAGCAGGTCCACAGGTTCATCAGCAAGTCAGGCTGGTACCCAATTCAATATCTTTCCCACTTTCACAATCCATAGACCACCTATGGAGACTGGGACACATGAAATATTGATGTTTAGCAGGTTTTATCTTCCACTAAATCTTCCTTTAGCAACCAACCATATGTTTGAGCAAAATCCATATTTTCCTTCAAGCCATCTCTGATTTTAACTGCATGTAAATCAACAGTCCAGAGACAGGTTCTAAAAACCTAATCTTACTCTCTCTCTACTTGAGTAAGTAAAAAGCAACAGAGGGTCCTGTGGCACCTTTAAAACTAACAGAAGTATTGGGAGCATAAGCTTTCGTGGATAAGAACCTCACTTCTTCAGATGCAGGAAGTGACATTCTTACCCATGAAAGCTTATGCTCCCAATACTTCTGTTAGTCTTAAAGGTGCCACGGGACCCTCTGTTGCTTTTTACAGATTCAGCCTAACACGGCTACCCCTCTGATACTTGAGTAAGTAAGTTACATTTTCTGCTTGGCTCTACAGTACAGCACACAGTGTATGTCTGGCTGCATGTGCCCCTCTGGGCTAGTGTCAGATGGTAAAGGCAGCTGTGTTGCTGAAGAGGAATGTCCATGTATTCACAACGAGGCTACCTACAAACCAGGGGAAGAGATCAAAGTTGACTGCAACACCTGGTATGTATTCATTGAACTGTGTGGTTCATGGAGCCACCACATTGCCCTTTCCAAAGATCCATATATAAGCAGCACAATGGCAAAAAGAAATGTTCATTGGATTGGGTTGGCAGATGGACTTTTCAGTATATTAACCATAACAAGCCAGTTTTCTGTCAATCAAGGTAGATGGTAAAAGCAAAGAGTGGGAGCCAGGAAATCTTTGGGTTTAAGGTTTTCATAGAAACAGATTCATAGAAAAATGGGTGTGGAAGGGACCTTCACAGATGATCTAGTCCATCCCCCGTGTTGTGGCAGGGCAAGTATACCTGGACCATCCATGACAGGTGTTTGTCTAACTTGTTTTTAAAAACCGCCAAAGATAGGGATTTCACAACCTCGCTTGATAATCTATTCCAGAGTTTAACTATACTTGTAGGTAGAAGGTTTTTCTTAATATCTAACCTAAATTTCCCTTGTTACAGATTAAGCCCATTACTTCTTGTCCTATCTTTGGTGGACATGAAGAATAATTGATCAAGTCCTTAATATATTTGAAGACTGTTAGCAAGTTCCCTCTCCATCTTCTTTTCTTAAGACTAAACATGCCCAAGTTTTTTTTTTAAACATTTCCTCATAGGTCAGCTTTTCTAAACCTTTTCTCATGTGTGCTGCTCTCCTCTGTACTCTCTCCAGATAGTCCACATCTTTCTTAAAGTGCGGCATTCAGAACTGAACACAGAACTCCAACTGAGGCCTAACCAATGCTAAGTAGAATGGGAAAATTACATCAGTCCTGTTAATATAGCTCAGAATTATATTAGCCTTTTTTGCAACTGCATCACATTGTTGACTCATATTCAATTTGTGATCCAGTATAATGCCCAGATCCTTTTCACCAACACTACTGCCTAGCCACTTATTCCTCCTTTTGTAGTTGTGCATTTGATTTTTTCCTTCTTTAATATAGTACTTTGCACTTGTCTTTATTGAATTTTATCAACAGTTCTCCAATTTGTCAGTGTCATTTTGAATTCTAATCCTGTCCTCCAAAGTGCTCGCAATTCCTTCCAGCTTGGTGTTATGGGCAAATTTTATAAGTATACTCTCTATTCTATTGTCCAAGTCATTAATGAATATATTGAACAGTACCGGACCCAGGACAAACCTCTGCAGGACCCCATTAGATACATCCCCCGAGTTTAACACCAAACCATTTATAATTACTCTATGAGTACAGTCCTTCAACCAGTTTTACACACACCTTACAGTAATTTCATCTAGACCACATTTCCCTAGTTTTCTCATGAGAATATCATATGGGACTTTACCAAAAGCCTTTCTAAAATCAAGATATATTACATTTACAGCTTTTCCTCTATCCACTAGGCCAGTAATCCCATCAAAGCAGGAAATTAGGTTGGTGTGGCATGGTTTGTTCCTGACAAAATCCATGTTGGATATTAATTATAGCCTTATTATTCTCAAGGTGTTTACAAATTGATTAATAATTTGTTCCAGTATATTTCCAGGTATTGAAATCAGGCTGACTGATCTATAATTCCCCAGGTCCTCTTTGTTACACTTTTTCCTTCTTCAGTCATCTGGGACCTCACCCATCCTCCACAAATTCTCAAAGATATTCATTAATTGTTCCAAGATTGCCTCAATTATTCCTGAAGTTCCCTAGGATGAATTTCATCAAGCCCTGCCAACTTGAATATAGCTAACTTATCTACATATTCTTTAACCTGCTCTTTCCCTAATTTAGTTTGCATTCCTTTCTCCTTGTTGTTAATATTAATAATGTTAACTATCTGGTCACAATTTACCTTTTTAGTGAAGACTGAAGCAAAATATGCATTAAGCACCTCAGCCTTCTTGATAATGTCCATTATTAACTCTTCTTTCCTGCTAAGTAGAGGACCTCCTTCGTCTTTCTCTTGCTCATAGTGTATTTATAGAACCTCTTCTCATTGTTTTTTATGTCCCTTGCTAGAGGTAACTCATTTTGTGCCTCAGCCTTTCTGATTTTGTTCCTACATGCTTCTGCTATTCTTTTGCTCTCATCCTTAGCAATTTGTACATGTTTTCACTTTTTGTAGGATTTTTTTTTATTTTCAGTTCATTAAAGAGCTTGTGATAGAGCCACATTGGCCTTTTACTATTCTCCTATCGTTCCTTTGCATCGGGATAGTTTGCTGTTGCTCCTTTAATATTGTCTCCTCAAGAAACTGACAACTCTCTTGGACTCCTTTTCCCCCTAGATTTCTGTCCAACAGGACCTTGCCTACCAGTTCTCTGAGTTTGTTAAAATCTGCTATTGTTCTTATTCTGCTGTTCTCACTCCTTCCATTCTTTAGAATAATGAAATCTACCATGTCATGATCATTTTCACCCAAATTGCCTTCATCCATCAGATTCACAACCAGTTCCTTCCCTGTTGGTCAGAATCAAATCTAAAATGGCTGTTCCCCTGGTTACTTCCTTCACCCTTTGAAACAAAAAGCTGTTACCAATACATTCCAAGAACCTACTGGACATTTTGTGTTTTGCCATATTACTTTTTCAACAGATGTCTGGGTGGTTAAAGTCCCCCATTACTACCAGGCCTTGTGTTTTCATACAATATTATCTATATTCCTATTAACCCCTTCATGCTGATGATATAGAGCTTTTACATTAATTGTTTGTTTGGAGAAATTCTAACTTTAACACTAGCGTGAACACAACATTTACCAGGACTGATACATACTGAATTAAATAAATATGTTGTGGGAATTACATGTGCATCAAGTGAGTAATTTTATGATTAAAATGTTTTCTTCTCCTTCTTAGCGTGTGTAAGAACAGGATGTGGAAATGCACCAGTGAACAATGCCTTGGTACATGCACTATTTATGGAGATGGGCATTACATCACATTTGATGACAAACGGTTTAACTTCAATGGAGATTGTGAATACACATTAGTCCAGGTATTGAGCTTTTGTCTTAGCATTACTACTTGTGGAGTCACCTGTATCCTCCATATTGCAATTATCCATCTGATAACTTCATTTCTCTCTTCAGGACCACTGTGGGAAAAACAGCACAGTCAATGGAACCTTTCGAGTTGTTACTGAAAACATCCCCTGTGGCTCCACTGGGACCACCTGCTCTAAGTCTATTAAAGTCTTCCTAGTGGTGAGTAGCTTTTTTGGTACATTTTTGAAAAGAACATTTTTATTATGTATCCATTTGAGACTCAGGAGGAGCCAGAAGCTTCTGCAGTGAAGACTTTCCAAGGTTAGTAAAATACAATTTAAGCCAAAAACAAACAAAATATTTGGTAGTGCTTCCAATCTTTATTTATTTGTTTGTTTGTTTATTTGGTGGCAAAGCTATCCTATGTAGTATTTGGGCCAAATTTAATTTTCCAGGGGAGTTATGTAAAATAAATAATTTTATGGTGCACCCTATAGTACCTCTATAATTGTAGGCATTCTCTCCTTTGATTGACTTAAACATTTTAAAATGTATGTTCTTAAAACAGTTGTACGGTCATATGATTTGAACTATATAAATTAGATTTATCTCATTTGCCTCAAAAATGAATAATTACTCATCTTTGCTGGATAAATAGTATTGTTCTCTTTAAAATGGAAAACAGACATAGTTAAGATCATTCCCAAACGTTTGTTGTTGGGAGGTGTCTCCTATACCAACAAACCATACTAATTACTGAAAAACTGATCCTTAGTCATTCCTTTGATTTTTTTCTCCCCATTTTAGGGCTATGAGTTGATACTCAGTGAGGAACACTTTGAAGTGGTAGAAAGAGAAAATGGAGGGCAAATGCCATACCAAGTCCGCTATATGGGCATGTACTTAGTTATTGAGACCAACAATGGACTGATCCTCATGTGGGATAAGAAAACCAGCATCTTCATCAAACTCAGCCCTGATTTCAAGGTAAGGCTTAAGAAGGCAAGAGTTTGCTGCCAACTATCATTGACACAAATGATGAATTATCGTCCTTCTTGAGTGAGAAAGCAATATTGATTGAAAGGAAACAGAATACAGTTGAAAGTCTTGTGTAAAATGATAGGAAGTATGTTTAACCATGTCTCAAATACAGATGTTAATGGCAGTGTGTGGTACTATACTAGAGTTTGTCAACATAGCTATTCATGTGTGAGAAGGGTATTATATACCATAGGAAATGGGAACTTTTGTCATCCTATTTGCATACTACACTGACTTTTCCATTAGGGAAATGTATCAGGGAGTGGTTCAGCCAGCTTCAGAAATTTATGTAGAAGTGTATTCTAATGCTATGAGTTCTTTAGCTAAATAATACACCAGAATCAAATAATTTTCCCCCACAAATATGGAATGTATGTATTTTAGATTCATACATACAGCCTAGTATTAATGTCAGCCTTGCTAAATTTTACCTGCTCACTTGCCTAGGGTGACATTTTTTGGATGGACAAGCAAAGTATTCATTTTTATCACTGTCATTAATTTTGGTAAAGAGCAAGTGAGTAGATTTTGTGCCTGGGGTGGGCTGCTCATTTTCATGACAGTTTTGTAAGGCTGTTTTATCTATGTATGTCTATTGTATATCTGTACAACACAAGACAAACAAAAGAATATGCAATTAGCTAACTGTAGATTCATCATCGTAACTCACCAGTGATGGGGCACAATAACAAAGCAATTTTCTTATTGTTCAAATTTTTAAATAAATTACTAGGCGTATACCCCTCAGACCAGTCATCAGGTCCTTTTACTGAGATAAAAAGCAGATTTTGTGGAAAGTATGTTATCTTAGAAAAACAGAAAGTCAGGATATTACCAAACAGTTAGAGATAACATGCAAAATAGGGAATTCCAGAGGTGCTTTTAGTCTGTGATGTTGCTGCAAATTTTCTATCATCCTTTTGTGTGTGTGTGTACGTACAGGGTCAGGTCTGTGGCCTGTGTGGCAACTTCGATGGCAATGGCATTAATGACTTTACCACCAGAAGTCAGTCTGTGGTAGGAGATGTGCTGGAGTTTGGAAACAGCTGGAAAGTGTCTCTTACTTGTCCTGATGCCAACTCTACAAAGGACCCTTGCTCTATCAACCCTTATAGGAAGTCCTGGTCACAGAGGCAGTGCAGCATCATCAACAGTGAAGTCTTTGCTGCATGTCACTCTCAGGTATAGCAAATCCTCAGAGCAAAATTCTCCTAAATAAAGACTATCTTTTTATATTCCTCAGATGCCTGTGCACTTGACATTGAGTTGTCTGTCACTCCTTACATTCCATTGAATACAAGTAGTCTGCTAGACATGGGTGTGAACAAGAGCAACTGGATCCAGCCCCTTTGGGTGTTTGGATCCAGCTCTGAATTTTACAACTAAGGCTCATCTCTAATACATTATACACTACATTGTTGAAGAAACCCATCCCTTAGAAGATGGGAGTCAGAGCTAATTACTAACTAAATTGCTGACTATCCAGAAGTTTCATTTGGGTCCATTTTCTCCCTATTCCAAAAGAACTACCCCCATTGAAGGTTGTTCTCATACATTCTGAAACAGGTGCACAATTCATCAGCTAACATATGTTTCACCTTGAATTGTCATAGGTAAATTTCAGGCTGTATTATTCTACCCAACAAGAATGGGCACTGCACCTGTAGAACAATATAACGTTTATTTTACAGGAAGCATTCTTGTTTTTCTTGTGTAAAAGAAGGATAATCTCAAGTCAGTCTGAGTTTTATTTTTAGTGTGGGTTAGTTAATATTTTCGTCATATGCCATGTACAGAATACAAGTGTAACGCCAACACACCCTGGTCATCAGCGGGTGGCATCGAACCGGGGATTTCTGGAGCTTAGTGCATGAGCATCTACCTCATGAGCTAAAAGCCAACTGGCTGTTAGCAAAGGCTGTAGAGCAAACTCATTAATCTCTCTTTCTAAGTGGTCTTGGTGCCACTAGATGGGACAGAACACTACATCCAGAAGTTACACAAGCTCTTGGGTTACACAAGCTCTATCCCTGGGTTAATTAACAACATGCTGGAGTAGCAGGGAAAAAGAATCAGTGTAGATATCAGCAGCCATTGCTAAAGCATACGTAAAACAATGTAGCCTACCTGTGTTATTTGTATCTTAATTCTTTCCATAGATACAAATCCTAATTTTCAAACATAGTTGCCTGTTTGAAACCTGCATTTTGGGTCTCAAATCTGCAATTGTTTGCAAATCTGCTTATGTGAATGATCAAATGTATGATTTAGACATATTGTTTCAGCATCCACATGGGAAAATTGGGCCTAGTTTGTCTAGCAATGCAAATACAAGAAAATGAAAGTTACAGATTTTCCCTTTTTGTGGCATGTTAATATTCTAGAAACATTACTCTGGCAAAGCAAGATGACTCCAGAGAAAGTAAAACTTATATTTACTGCTTTCTTTGTCTAACAGGTTGAACCAACTAAATATTATGAAGCATGCATGACTGATGCTTGTGCTTGTGACAGTGGGGGAGACTGTGAATGTTTCTGTACAGCAGTAGCTGCATATGCTCAAGCATGTAGTGAATTTGGTGTCTGTGTAGCCTGGAGAACTCCATCAATCTGTCGTGAGTATTAGCCCATAGCTCAGTGGTGACTGAAAGAGTAGTGTATCAGTTTCAAGGCAATTGTTTTGAGAATGTTATTAAATATGTTATTAAATATTTGACAACAATTTGTTCTCAACCCTGTATTTCATATCAAACTGGGTTGACAATTATGCAGTTTCAGCTCTTGATTCATGACTTTCAAGACTACCCAAATGGTATAGTAGTGGTATAATGGAGAGCTATGAAAAAACTGAGGCATTTTGTTCTGAACATGTGTTTTCCGGTTTCCCCTCAGCTCTGTTCTGTGATTATTACAACCTAGAAGGGGAATGCGAGTGGCACTACAAGCCTTGTGGAGCTCCCTGCATGAAGACCTGTAGGAATCCAAGTGGAAGATGCCTTCATAAGTTACCAGGTTTAGAAGGTGAAAAGAGCTATGACACAGCATGTTGCTTATTGTAGAGTGCACAACTGGTTACCATTTTTTTCCAGCTCAGTCATTGTTGCATCAAATTCTCTCTTCAGATACACCCCATACAATCTTATTTTCTTCAGTGGGTTGCATTGGTATAAGTGAGGGCAGAGTTTCGTCCATGGGGTTTGAAAACATTTGTAGGACTCAGGCCTGGTGCGGTCTCCGAATGATAATAGTTTGTGCTACGTGAGAGAACTGTATTAGTATCTTGGTTCATAGGCTAGCATCACATCCACATCTTAGGGGCTAGGGGAGCCTTGTTTGCTAAATAATAACACTGTGCCAGCCAACAAAGGAGCCATTAACAAGAATCCAGAAGCAGTAGTTTCCTTTTATTTAGAAGGACTCATCATATTATAAGGAAGGCAAGCCATAGAAAGTGAGCCAGGGGAAGGAGTACAAATTTGTGCCTGAGAAATATAGCCCAAAGTAGAAAAATAAAAAGGAATTACCTTCTGCGTAAAGTTCCAGCTTAAACTCTTCCAGCTTATACTCTTTTTTTTTTTTTTTTGGTCTCAGGCTGCTACCCAAACTGTCCAGCAAACAAGCCATATTTCAATGAGGATGAGATGACGTGTGTTGATAACTGTGGCTGTTACGATGCTAAAGGAAACTACCACAAACCAGGAGTGAGCTTCTACTCACGGGACAACTGTCAGTCATGGTAAGATTTAATGTACAGTCTGACCATGTTAAAGAGAAAGGACCAAAGCAGTGTTTGAAAGTTATGCGCCGCTATCCCACGGTAAGGTGAGGATGTTGCCTGTGCAAAAGCGAACCCTTATTGTCACATACCAATTTTCGTAATACTAGTGAGCAATATTTGATTCTGTTGAAGTGATTTTTGATTCTGTTGAATTTGTTCTCAGTATCACAGTAAATTCTTCAGCTTAGTGCCCAGAAAAAAATATGATGTGCTTTATAACCCGGTTTGTTCTATTCTGTGCTCCTATCTCATGGTGATATTCCCTTAAGGTCACTCATCACCATGATAGAAGAGTGCAGAATAGAACAAACCCAGTTATGTAATATATAATATAGATTTGTTGCTGGGGTTTATTCTACATCCACATATAATTTAAAGTTCATAACTAATATGATCCAATATTCAGACTTTTTCCTTTTCTAGCCTCCGGGCCAAAACACTTGACGAATGTGACAAGTAGCCTCCCTAAAGACTTGTTTCTGTAGTTTCCGATGGTCTTTGACTTCATTCTCGCACAGGAGGTCTGATATCAGGGAGATGGTTGGGGAAAGAATGGCAGTCAGAGGAATTGACATGAACTGGCTATAAGGGGGATGGCATAAGAAGAGATTGGTCTAACAGTAAGGGGGTGGGAAAGGAATGGACCCTCTTCTTAACCCTCCCTCTGATCCATGCTGCTCTAATGTCAGAATTGGCTTTAGGGAGGAATCAAAAAGCAGCCTCTAAGCTTGACATGCTGCAGGTACTGTGGAGAGGGAGCAGCACCTCCTCTTAACTATTCAGCTGGGAAGAGGTATTTTAATAAGAGCTGACTATGAGAATATTAGCTGGAAACTAAACAAGTACTTCTCTGAACTTCAATCAAACCGTAATTCAGAATAACTCCTCTCTGGCTTATGATTAGTCTTTATAAATTCAGTGAAAATACCATAACAGTATAGGGAGTTCATCACCCTTCATGCATCTTCAGTCTCACATTTCTTCTCTGTTATTTCTTTCAGCACATGCACAATGGAAGGCTTACGGTGCAAGTTTGATGCTGAAGGTAAGTTGGCAAAGAAAATTTATGAATGAAAACAAATTCTTGAGCTTTTTTTTCTTTTGACAGGTAACTAACAATGTCATTCCACCTCTTCTGTTTTACAGCATGTTATTGCTATTATGAAGAACACAAATATAAATATAAGGATGTCATTTATAACACCACAGATGGGATTGGAGGGTGTTTGAGTGCAATTTGTGACATCAATGGAACAATAACCAGAACATTCTTTGAATGCAGTGGAATTACAACTACCATCCCATTCACATTTAGTACAGTTCTACCTCCGAATGCTGCAGGTATTTCTATGCATTTCTCAAATCTGAAAAAATCTTTGCATACCAGGGGGTAAGGGCTACTTACTCCTCTAATTGCACATGTTTGTACTGTAAGTTGGTAATTTCTACCATAACAGTCAGAAACTCAGCTGGCAGCTCCCCTCCCCCACCTCATCTTGAGGATTCTCTCCCTCAGTTCCCACTGTTACCCTGGGTAACACCAACACCAGGTGCTCCCAGAGGAAAGAAAGTGTAGCTAGTTCATCTTTATGCCCTGGAGATCCCTGGCTGCCATGAGCATGAAGTAGAGCAGCTTTAAGAGCAGCTCCCAAAAAGCTCTAGACTGGGCGGGCATCTTTACTACCTCTCCCTATATATATGCTGGACAACAAATAACAATTTTAAAATAAACTGAACACATTAGTGCAATTGCAAAGCTAAAAAATCCAGTATGAGGGAACTTTCAAGGTATTTCAGAATGTCCTTTGACACTCTTCCTGATTGCCAAAGATTTTTTTAACCAGCTAATGCTTTCTTCCAAAAAGCTCATTTACTCCTGCTTGATCCTGCAGTTGATGCATCATGCTGAACTTGCAAAAATGACAAATATATCCATAGCATCATACAGTAATATCATGAACACAACATGATGAATTCAATGTTGGATCAAGCAGGAGCAACCATTCTGTGAACAAGATGGTGTTCATTCAACATAAATGTCTCAGTAATACCAAGATGCAACAGAAACCTACGTTAAAATAAAGAGAAAAGTTCTAAATATGACTTCCTAATTGCCATTGACTTCTTCCTTGAGTAGTCACTCTGATGTGTGTGTACCATTTTGATTGTCTAGAAATCAATTGTAAATGATTACAAAAGAGATAATACAGTGGAAAATCAGGCCCTCTTCTTTACACTGTACACAGTAGAAAAGTGCCTCTTAAAAATTCATTGACTCCTTTATATATTGAGCCTGGATACACAAGACATAACTTGGAATATTTTTAACTGCAAAAGCAGAGAGAAACAGACTATAAGTTAGGTTAAGTTTAGATACTACAGGCACTCACACAGGTGATTAAAATTGCTCTTCCAAAACACTTTGCTGGAGAACAGCATCTAAGATATAAAGGTCCCCCACGTGGCCTAAAATAAATTCTGTGAAAGATTAATACCCTAATCTTTCCAAATGCAGTAGTAATAATTAGACATTAGACAGTAATTATTAACAAGAATATTGAATCTGAGGACAAGCAAGTAATTTTTTTTCTTTTTACCACAGGAACAATAACTACACCACCAGTTACAACAGTGTGTGTTCACAACGTATGCCAATGGTCAGGGTGGTATGATGTCAGCTATCCAAGAGACTCCAACGATGGAGATTTTGAAACATTTGAAAACATAAGAGCTAAGGGATTTAGTGTTTGCGAAACTCCAAGGGATGTGGAATGCAGAGCAGAAAGGTACATGGGCAAACCACTAAAAGATCTGAACCAAAAGGTGACATGTAGCAAAGACTTTGGACTCATATGTAATAATAGGGATCAGATTCCACCACAGTGCTACAACTATCAGATCAAAATATTATGTTGTACTTATGTACCATGTGACTCGTCAACATCTACCCCATCAGTCACAACTAGTGGACATCCAACTGCTTCAATTAGTACAGAAACTCCAACTCCATTCCCACTTCCCATCACTTCAAACGTCACCACCACGCTTGTACCCCCAGTTTCCACTACTCTATCAATCACCTACACTGCTTCTCCTCCAAGTCCAGGCACACCAACAGGCTCATCTGGTACAGTACCACTGCAAACAGGCACAATCCCACCTCTCACAGGAACGCGTCCACAACCTTCACCACGCTCCACACTTCCTCCTTTGGGACAAACAACCACTGAAGGCACCACACTACTCTCTACACAACCAACATCACAGGCAAGCACCACCACGCTTGTACCTCCAGTTTCCACTACCGTATCAGTCACCTCCACTGCTTCTCCTCCAAGTACAGGCACAGCAACAGGCTCAGCTGGTACAGCCCCACTGCAAACAGGCACAATCCCACCTGTGACAGGCACGCGTCCACAACCTTCCCCAGGCTCCACTCTTCCTCCTTTGGGACAAACAACCACTGAAGGCACCACACTAGTGTCTACGCAGCCAACATCACAGGGAAGCACCACCACGCTTGTTGCTGCAGTTTCCACTACTGTATCAGTCACCTCCACTGCTTCTCCTCCAAGTCCAGGTATACCAACAGACTCAGCTGGTACAGCATCACTGCAAACAGGCACAGTCCCACCTCTCACAGGCACACGTGCTGAAATCAGAACAGGTTCAGCCTCCACGGGTAAGGGTTCTACCATCACTGGAAGTACTATGCTTTTTTCCACAAGTCCAGCACAGCCAACATCACAGGAAAGCACCACCGCACTTTTATCTCCCGTTTCCACTACTGTGGCGGTCTCCCCAACTTTAAGCATTAGAACTCCTCCAACATCTACTATGTCAAGGCTTACTTCTTCAGTATCTGCAACAACAGAAGGCCCCAGTACAGCCTTCAAAGCACATGAAAAAAGTACATCTTTCACTTCAAGCAGAGTAACACCGTGTTTATGCCACGTGTCTGGTGATTTCTTTTCTCCCGGTGAGTTTATTGTTTCATGCTTTTAGAAACTGAGATACAATATTAGCATTCACCTTTTTAAAATTATATTTTACTGTACAGTGTAACTTAAAAGTGAGAATGTTTTCTTTATATAAAAATATGATGAATGCATACAAGTTAAAATATTTTTATAATGTTTGATTTTTTGCTGAACATTTTACTCAGCCATTTTATTTAATTTTTATTATTAATTTTGTTTTATAGGCGAAGTTATATACAACAGAACAGATAGCACTGGTTGTAGTTTTTATGCACTTTGCAGCAAAAGATGTGAAATTGAACGACTCCAGGGGCCATGTCCTACAACAACTCCTGTTTCATTAATCCCATCATCTACAATACCAAGCTTATCAACCCCAACAGCTATATCTTCTTCAGTGCCAGTAACTCCAGAAACTACTCCAATATCAGGTTGCCCTGATGCTGACCCGCCAAGAAAGGTAATCCAATTATCTATTTTCTTTTTCTACAACACCACCATTCCCAAAATTGACCCAAATTCTGCCATCAGATAGACGCACATCCAACTTTCATTAATTTTACTGGGAGTTGCTCATGTATATGTCGGGGCAGGATTTGGCTATTTGAAAATAATCTGGCCAGATGTAATTTTTTGTGAACTTGTGCTGTCAACTTTTCCTGTTTGCAAATTGTCCACAGACTGACTTGCAGTTTTTACAAATTTGTTCAATATTCAGAATTTCTCAATATTTTATGCAAATAAATTTCATCCTAAAGATTGTTTACAAAGTGTTCCTTATAAGTGTTCCTTGCGTATTTGATATTCAAGCTGTATGATTGATCACTGAAGTCATATAGCATAGTTGTCATTCCCTAACTGGATGACACAACTTTTATACTGTTTTTTTGTTTGTTTTTTTAAACTTTTATCCTGTTCACCCAAAGTGTGTTTGTTTTTTGGGTGAAGCAAAATTCTATTACGGAAGTCAACAAAATGTCCATGAATAACTTTTTTCAATATTCATTATGCTCTAAACCCGGATATGTAAGGGCAGTCACTCATAGTCAGTTTCCTCTTCAGATACGTGACCTACTTTCTTTGAATTCCATTCTTGCTAGGTCACCCATAGACAATCTTACTTGAAACAACCTAAATCCCAAAGATTGATTATTATATTATTTTAAGATAGACATCTAAATTCTGCCTCAACCCAAACCATCTGTTCAAGAATTTCCTTGTCTCTTCTAGATGAATGAATCCTGGATGTTAAACAATTGCACTATGGCAACTTGTGAGGGAGACAACAGAATTGTTCTATTGCTTCCTCCAGCTGTAGAGATGATTACTTGTGCAAGTGGACTCCCACCAATAAAAGTCTATGATGAGGATGGCTGCAACTACCACTATGAGTGTGACTGTAAGGGAACCAAGAAACAAGCAAAGCACTAATGATGCACAATATACTTTAATATTGCAGAAAAAGAGGTTTTCAGAATGTCTTGATTCATCTAGTGTTGTACTATAGCAGGCTTTCCCCGCCAAATTATAGTTTACAAATTTATAATATTGTTGTGATGAGTCAATGCTTTAGGCACTCTATTTTTCTCAGAAGATAGAATCAGGCTAAAATATTTGAATTACAAGAGTATATCATTACATTATAGATTTTTCTATCTAGCTTGGTATTTATTATACATCCATTGTAGTAGCATCTGACACTAAGTAAGAATTTAATAATCCAGATCATCGGCTAAAATAAAGCTAGATATATAGACAGAAAAATGGATATGAATACTTAACGCCAACTAAATTCTGCTTCTAGAATCTTTATTTTTACAGATGTCATACAAGGGAGAAAGATTTTAGTTTAAATATGATACATCACCTTCAATTTCCGTACCAGCAACCAATCTTTCTTTGACTGCAGATTAAGGAAATTTGCTATTTTTAGCTTTTGATTATAAATAGATACTTTTCTTTTCTTTTCTTCCTGATAGGTGTTTGCAGCGGCTGGAGCAATTCTGACTACTTGACTTTTGATGGAACTCACTACACATTCCATGACAACTGCACATATGTGCTGATGAAACAGATTGTGCCCAAATACAATTTCAGAATCCTTGTTGACAATTACTTCTGTGATGTGGCTGATGGACTCTCCTGCCCTAGATCTATCATTGTGAATTACAACTCCATGGAAATAGTGCTAATCAGTCAGATACACCAAGGAGAGAAAAATAATAAGGTAAACCTTAATGGATTTTCACATTTTATAAATTGCTTCAATAAAAACATTTTAATAATAAGAGAAGGCTTGTTTAATAACACCGTATAAAAACAGCTAAAGATTATAAACACAACATTAGATATGTGGTAATTATATTTAATTTCATAAGAACT
This sequence comes from Trachemys scripta elegans, assembly GCF_013100865.1. Classification (NCBI taxonomy): domain Eukaryota; kingdom Metazoa; phylum Chordata; order Testudines; family Emydidae; genus Trachemys; species Trachemys scripta. The sequence goes on along the minus strand of NC_048301.1, from coordinate 107,988,575 downwards.
CCATAGTGTGTGTGTGTTTACCACACATGTGTGTGTGAGAGAGAGATTATTTTGTAATCTCTTTCTCTTATGCCTCTTTTTTTCATGAGGAACATAATGGGGATCTTCAGATCTACAGAGAGGAACTCTGCTCTTTCTTAACTCTTAACACTGCCATCATGTGTTCAAAGACTTATCTCCCTGCCTAAGACATAAAATAAACCTGTGCTTTAGCTGCTTTTATTTTGTTGGGTTTTAGATTCTTGTCAACAATGAGCCAATCAGTGGAGGCTTCAGTAGAGATGGCATTTCAGTTGCCAATGGTGGAACATACATGGTTGTTGAAATCCTGGACATCAAGTCTTACATCATCTTCAATGGACTCACCTTCACAGTGAAAATGCCATTTAGCATGTTTGGACACAACACTGAAGGCCAGTGTGGTGAGTAGAGTGGTTTAATCCCCTCTTTTCCATAAGGCAATTCTCAGGAGACTTTTTTCTTTATTTATGCTATGGTAAGGTGCACTTTAGCTGATCATTTAAGTTTCTAGGTACTACAGCAAATTAAATAAAATAACCACAGTGGGATTATGGAGCATATCACTTTTTCACTATTTCCAGTCTCAGCATCACCTCAAAATGCAATTTACATTAACAAGAATATTTCTACTTTCAGTCTTTCATAAAGTGTTAGGACCAAGTAAGATTAGTGGTATCGTAGAACCTGAAAATCAGGTAACCAGCCCCTGAGTGTGTTTGTTACATTTAGCGTGAACATTCCCTCTTGTACTTACCTTGCCATGCTGAGCTGCTCTATTGCCAGTGCTTCAATACCTTTCAGACTTGGTTCCATCTGTTTTCTTCTAGGCACATGTTCAAATGACAAAGTGGACGAATGCCGCATGCCAACTGGCGAAGTAATTTCCTCTTGTTCAGAAATGGCTGCCGCCTGGCAGGTTCAGAATGGAAATAAGCCCAATTGTGAAAGGCCCCCGGTACCACCTGCCACGCCAACAACTCCACCTGTGCCCTGCAATTCTGCTTCTCCTCTTTGTGAGCTGATTTTGAGCGAGTAAGTTAAATTCAGGCTTAGGGTACATTTGAATCTTGTGTATTGAAAAGCAAAAAAGTGTTTTGGAAGCCTTAATAATGGTCTTTGAAGTGGCATTTAGTAACAAAAATATACACTGCATTATTGATTGTAATAATAGCAAAGTAGTCTTGGTTTGTTTTTTAAGAATACAGAATAGCTGTGTAGTTTGTTGTGGCTGTTACCAGAGCTGGTTCTCTGGGCATCACTTTAGTCTCTTTTAGAGTTACACTATCTAGAAACCCAGTCTGCCCTTGAAGAATTCTCATTAAATATAAACTGTGTCCCACCAAGGGCTATTATTACATTGTCAATAAAACACTCACCTGGGACTAATATCGTATTTTAGCCCTAAAAGACCATCTAGGCAGTTCATTACCCTTTAATTATTTCACTCGGACAAGTCTAGATTTTTATAGTGATTATGCAGCGCAGCTCAAACTTCTCTTCCATTGTATTTAAAGTCTCTTTGCAGAGTGTCATAAGATTCTGACGCCCAGCATATTCTATGAGAGTTGCATCGCTGATTCATGCCACATTACCAATGAATCTATACCATGCTTCAGCTTGGAAACATATGCCTCCCTCTGCTCTGCTAAAGGTGTCTGTGCCAACTGGAGAAGCAAGACCCAAGGACAATGCCGTAAGGAGCATTAAGAGATACTTTGCCTTGGATCTATGACGTGCTTATTACAAACTTATTCTGGAAATGTAAACTTCTTCCATTATTTTGGGAGGGAGGAACAGATACGTATCTAAACTTTACTTTAATTTAATTCCTGTGGAGATGGGTGAACTAGTTCCGATAAAATATAAACAACCCTGAACCTTTGCTGTTCTCTCAAATTCAACCAAAGCCACATCTTTTGTGAGGTTCAAAATCATTCAGTAGCCATTACAAAATATTTCTGCTTTTCTATTTCCTGATCCAAAGGGTTGATGAAATGAAAGCACCAGTGGTTGTTACCTCTCCACCTACATAAAATTAAAAGCAATTGGAAAGCATCATCTCTGCTTTTTTACCTTCATACAATGTTTCATTTTCATATTGATTTTATTTTTGCTCCCACACAGCATACAACTGTCCTAACGGCAAGGTGTATGATGCATGTGGCCCTCTTAATCCTGTCACCTGTCATTCCGGGTAAGGCTAAACCAAATAATTAGCTTTACATTCGTGTAATGTCACTGTGTTCAACTGTGTCTGTCTTTGGACGGGAGACCTCGTAGTAAAAACCAACTGCTTGAGGACAGGGTGGCATTGATGACTGAAAAAAGAACAGGAGTACTTGTGGCACCTTAGAGACTAACAAATTTATTAGACTATAGCCCACTTCTTGGGCTGTAGTCCACGAAAGCTTATGCTCTAATAAATTTGTTAGTCTCTAAGGTGCCACAAGTACTCCTGTTCTTTTTGCGGATACAGACTAACACGGCTGCTACTCTGAAACCTGTCATTGATGACTGAGTAAATCCTCAAAGTGGTGACAGGGGACAATGTGTTGTTACTAGAGATGCCATATTTTATTTGTGGCATTGAAACTGAAGTCCTGACTCCTTTGATTATTAAAAATCCCATGGCACTTTTCACGTGAGTAGGAAGGCCAGCATTTAGGGCCTAGCCAATTTCCTCTTTGGATAATTACATTGTGCTACCTAAATCTCTCTACAATTTCAAATGAATGCTGTATTTTCACTTCCTGCTATTTCCTAAACAGAAAAACATGCCCAGCATTGCTGTGAGCTGTTAGGTAGATGTAGTGCTCCACTTCAGAGTTGCCTATAGTTCAGTGATGGGTAAAAATGATTCCCGTACATAGATCGTTTCTGAATGTTTACAAAGTGTTTTGTAATATTTGGGGATAAGGATTACCATATAATATAAATGTACATTTTTTATATATATTCAGGAAACCTTACCTGATTGTTTAGAGAAATTCTTCTTCATGCCTCAATTATGTTAGTGCTGTAAAAAGTTATTGATCAGATAATGCTGGGAAAATGTACTTTAATATCCATTCCTTTCTTCCTTGTAGAACTGTTAACCATACAAGTGAACATGTTGCTGAAGGATGCTTTTGCCCCAAGGATAAGATTCTCTTCAATTCATACACTGACATCTGTGTGTCAGAATGCGGTAAGTTTGGTGGGGGACAGGAAGGAGGGAAGGAGAAAGGGTTGGAGGAGGATGTAAATAATGTGAATATTAGTGTTGATGAAAAAAAGAGCTGGACAGGACAACCTAGTTCTAGGTATAGCGTGAAAAAATGCTATGGAAGCTTCTATCACACAGCTCTGCTCATGGACCTTAATCCCACTCAGCTTTACCCATTCTTGAATATCCAAATTCTGTTCTTGAATATCCAAATTCTGCTAGCTGAACCAGTCTGACAGGTAGTTTTGTAATTATGACAAATTCACACTAGGGATTAAAACTACTGACCGTGTTTCACTTATAATATATCACATTTAAAGCCTGATCAGTAATATTACTTTACTGATATTTAAAGTAATATTAAACCCATCACTTTACCCTCCTCGCCATTTTATATTACATTCCTAGAATTTAGTGAACCTGCATAATATTTACACTGCCAGTGAAATGCCCCATAGACTGTTTTCAGACTCAGCCTAATAGCAGATTTTAGTCTTGCATCATCATCATCATCGGAGTAAATACACCAGCCACTTAACATGTGAATGCTGAGTGCCAAAACTGACTTCCCCTTGAGAATGGCTTGTTGTTTCCATTTCCATTTTTTTAGAAAGTGACTGGTAAGTGGCATTAGCATCTGTGTCTACTTGTTGAAAAAAATGGGTCTGAGCTGAATCATGAGACAAGATGAAGGTTTAAAAGTAAATCCTTTGTGGATAAAGTGTGTAGCAATAATAATATCTGAAAAGTGCCTTTATGAACCCTTAATTAAAAGGGTAAGCGAGATTCATTTGTGTATCACATGGGTCATCAGATCAGCATCAATGTAAATCTTTATCCTTTCATTCCCCTCAGCTTGTGTGGGACCAGATGGAATGCCCAAACTGGTGAGTATTTCAGTCAGCACTTTCTCCAAGGCATCTTTCCCAGAAACATCTCCCAAATACAGCTGTTTCCAGGATTTCACTGCATTTTCCCACCTCTTAGTCCTCACTTTGTTATGAAATGTGCAAGGTTGTGGCAGGTTAAATTCTTAGCAGAAATAAAGTGGAAGGAGATGATGGTAAGGACTTGATTACAGTCAATACACTTTGTATTCTGTCATCAACTGCACCCAGTTTTTTAAAAAAATATATCACATTTTAAAACCCCCAAATGCCCAAAAAGAACTAATATGAATTGTGTGTAACAGCTTCAAATTGCACAATGGTGTGTCTATATTGCTTCAGATAAATTGCTAGTACTTCAATTTCAGTGTTGTATCATTCCATTGCCAAGTATTGGAAATGTTATTTATTTATGGGTCTCCTAACTTGGGAAATTGAAAGCAGCCTGTCTGAAGATTTTCAGCCTGCTCTTTGGGCCAGATTCAAACCCATTGAAATCAATGGGCTTGGGATCAGGCTCCATGAACAGTCTATCTTACTATCCGCTTTGAGGCCTTCATCCAGGTTGACCCTGAAAAAATACCTATGATCATGAGCATCAGAGAACAGGTAAGATAAAATATTTTTATATTTTTACAGCCTGGAGCCATTTGGAAGAGTAACTGCCAGGAGTGTGTCTGTGACCCATTCTCTGTTACTGTACAATGTAAGTCACTGTCATGTCAGACACCCGAGACACCCGTGTGTGAGAAAGAAGGATTCATACCTGTCCCAGTGTTGACACCAGAAGACCCATGCTGTCCTGAAATGGAATGCAGTAAGTACCGGCTACTATCTTTTATAGCCAGCTCATAAAAATATAGTGGGCCAAATATTGTCCTCAGTTACAGCTGCACATCTCTCACTAGCTAATCTAATCTAGTTAAGGTTTTCATATAGTAACTATCACTGTAATATCTAAGGGCTCTTACAATTAAGCATTATTCCTTGATTGATTCATAACTGTACCTAGGTACCAAAAGTTGATTTCTGAGTTAGTCAGATGTACATTTTTAGTTGGTAAAACAAAATCTTTTTGGTGTGTGTATGTTGCAGAAGGGGAGAAGAGAGGTAAAAGGTTTTTCTGAATCTTAAAGTAGCTGATAAATTAGCTCCATATTTGTGGGTTATACAGTGTTTCTTTATACACAGATTTTATGTCGCAGAATGGCAATATTAATTTAAATAGAGCTAAACAGGTGAACAAACACGAAAGCACGAGCCAGTAGCTGTATGTGATATAGTGCTAGCTGTTTAGAGATTTTTTTTTATTACTGATATAGTGAAGTCAAAAAGGAGAATGTGCCCACAGTTTATTAGCCTGGAACTAAACAAATGAGCAGTGGAGGGCTAAGCTTGAAGTGGTCCTGTGAAAAATATGAGTGGGATGTGAGATGCTACCAAATGATTTGATTATGATAGTGTGGCATATTTATTTCCTATGAGGATCAGTCGTCCATCCAAGCCACTTGCAGACAGGTTGCAGAGGACTCAGCCATGGAACAGAGGTGTCTTTTGAATTTATCACACTGCTGTGGTTATAGAGTAAGAGATGATTTGCTCTAACTTGAGGAGGATTTTGATAGCAGTAGGGAAAGAGAGGGCTTTCTCAGGCTCCCATTCTAGTTGAAGGCCATTTATCCTCTTAAATCTTCTCTCTCCCTTTAGGGATACATCCCTCCAGCTTCTTCAAGCTTCAGCCATATGCTAGAATGTAACTCGAGCTTTATGCACATCAAGTTTTTAAAAGAAGTTATCAATAATCTTTCTGTGCCAGAAGCTGGGAATGGGCGATGGGATGGATCACTTGATGATTACCTGTTCTGTTCGTTCCCTCTGGGGCCTCTGGCACTGGTCACTGTAGGAAGACAGGATTCTGGGCTAGATGGACCTTTGGTCTGACCTAGTATGGCCGTTGTTATGTTCTGCGCCCTTCTTTGTGTTAGGCTCTCCACATGCTCAAGGAGACGAAGCACCAATTACTTCTAAGCAGGAAAACAACAACTCAGATTGCTAGCTTTATCCCATTACGCACTTTCTCTTCTGGCTTATTCCACAGGATGCAATACAAGCGCCTGCTCCCAGACCAAGAAGACTTGTGAGCCAGGGTATCAGCTAGCCACAATCCTTTCAGAAGGAGACTGCTGTGTCAATTATATATGTGGTAAGTTACTGTGTTTCTTCTGACCTCTGGGTTATAAAAGGCTCTAATTTCAATTTCAAAGGAGATATGGAGTTAAGAAAAAATGTATGAGAAGTGAAGAAAGTAAGTTCAGTGTACATTAAATAATCATTAAAAAAAACCCACTTACCTTCACTGAACTATATCCAGGGGAAAAACTGAACTTTTTTGTGCATTCAGACTCTGGCAGTTTTAAAGATTTTTTTTTTTCATTTCTTTTTTTTTTTTTTTTTAAATAATTGATTCTTTTTTTCAGAACCAATACCAGATGTCTGTGTGCTTAATGGAACTATTTACCAGGTAAGAACAGTTGTACTATACCAAACATACTAACGTATACTGATATTTCAGTAGTTCTCTAAAACCCTGATACAGAGCATCTCACTAGAAGTTTCCATGAGGGAGTTCTTTATCACCTACATATTAAAGAACCTTTGTACCAAGTTTGCTCCTTGGTCACCAGCCCAGATCTGAAATAGACTTTGTTTGGAGGAGCTCCCCTTTAACAAGGAGCAAAAGTAAAAACTTAACCGTTTTTATTGAGAGGGGTGAATTGGTTCTTTATCCATTCCAGATGTGGGCAATATAACTTTCTGATGGAGCAGAATTTTGAAAGTCTTTTTTTGTGGGGCAAAAGAACGGAAGCCCCTCAAAAAATAAATCTAGGACTTTGGCCTACACCTCCAAGTTGAGACCTTAACTTCTCAGTCAAGATTTTCTCCTTAAGATCACAGCTGCCATCTTGGAATGTGATGTTGGGTCAAATTTTCAAAAGAGGCCTGAAGTCCATGTGTAAAGAATGTGTACATATTTATGCTCATGCAACTGGATACACCAATGGGTAGATGTTTTAATATCCATTTGCAAGAGATGGCTGCTTCACCAGTTCTGAAAACAATTCATAATGGAAAGCTTCTTTTGCAACAAGTGTTGTATTGATGAGTTTGCAAAATACTGAGGCGGCTCAAACCAGTCTTACGTAGTACCCAAACTCAGCATGTTCTTTTGATCTTTCTTGGTACATTCTTGCCATCTCTTTACTAGCCTAAGTATTTTGCATAATTTCAATTAGCTTGTTCCTATACATGCTTTTTGCACTGGCCCCACATTTTCATATATTATGTGCAACATAGTTGCTTTATGCTGTCTATTGGGTAACTCAATTTCACTTGTGTATCAGCATCTTTTATGTTCACAAAATTGCTTTAAATTATCTCCATACGTTATGAGGTAACATACAGTAGATCTCTTTAAAATAATGAGATTTGCTCAGACTGAATGTTCTCTCTTTGGCTTCTCCCAGCCTGGAATGACTGTTCCAATGGACTCTTGTAAGACATGTACCTGCAGTTCTGAAGTAGATCCAGTCTCCAACAGAAACCTTCTGCAATGTGAGCTGGTCCGCTGTGACACCACTTGCCCCCTGGTGAGCTCCATTTTTTATTTCACCTCCCAGTTAGTTTCTAAACTGGTGAAAATGGAAGTCTCCCTTATTGACTCAATGTATTTTCTCTCTCACTTCTTGAACAGGGTTATGAATACATGATGAAAGATGGAGAGTGCTGTGGAGAGTGTGTCCAGGTGGCTTGCACAATCAAGCTGACTAACAACACTGTCCAGGTGCTCAAGGTAACTATTTCCTTTGATTCTCATTACACTTGGTTTTAGCCCACAACAGGGGATAAGTGTTGACAAAAGCAAGGGACAGCTCTCAACCAACTTATGTCCATTTTTAGTTACAGCAGGATATTTTCTACATTTATTCTAGCTGGACACACATTTGAATAACTACATCACATATTTAGGTGCTCAAATGGACTGGGGGTGGGGGTGGGGGAGGGAATATACATTTTAGGCATTTAACTACAGACCTGAGAGTGCAGGTCTAGGATTTAGCCTTAGGCTCCCCACCTAGGCAGTGAAGTTTCAAAATTAGGCTCCCCGTGTTTAGTGTTTCAGAGGAAGTTAAGAGGGAACAGATGAGTTCCTTCTAGGTGAGAGCATGAAATTGCTCATCGGAAAATCCTACACCAGGCTTTGTCAGAATAATCGCACTACACTTATCATAATTACATCATTGATCACATCAGAAAAGCAATAATGCTAAATTTGTTTTATTCCCAATGTCAGCCGGGTGATATCTGGAAGCCTGAAGATAATCCGTGCAGCTATTATAAATGTGAAAAAATCGAAGATCAGCTTGTTTCAGTCACAGTTCTGAGAACATGTCCTGCCTTTGACCCAGAGGACTGCAAGCCTGTAAGTTTCAATCAGTCCTTTATTGTTTGCTATTAGTTGAGTGCTACTACACAGAACAAGGGGCAAAGTATACAAGACAAGACAAGACAACATGGAACCAGTATCTCTAGTTATTAATGGCTCCCACTGTGTAAACAACCATTTATCAGGAATGGTTTGAGAATGAACTTAATCTTGTCACAGTGTCAATTGTAATGGACAATCCCTCCAGAACAGCCCTGTCCTCCCACTTAATAGTCTGCTACCTCTTATTTTTGGATATGTGGATTCAAGAACTACATGGAACCAAGCTGGCAAGATAGCCTTCCTGGTCCACCAGCCATGGTTTCATTCAATATCCACTGCACAGCCTACCTCCTGTTAATGGTAAAAATGCTAGCCAGTGCTAGAAAGCTCTTGACTTGTCATTCATATGCTAATTCTGAATGCTCTCTCTTTGTTCCTGCACTGAAGGATGAAGTACAGCTGACTCCTGATGGCTGCTGCAAAACCTGTACCTCTGGATGTAAGTAAAGCTATTTTCTGATGTTCTGCTGCCAATAGATTCTGTATAATTATAATATTTCTAACCTTTTTCGCATGGGATGGGGAAGTAGAAGTTTCCTCCAGGATCCCCACTCACATTTTCTTTAGTTCTCATTGTCAAGGGCCCCACGTTACACTTACTGGTCCTTCCAAAGAAAAAGAGAAAACATAGTTGTTTGACAGCATCAAGATACTCCCCATCTCATCCAAGATCTGTTTATACGGCCTCAGCAGTGCTCTCTGCTACCAATGACCTAATGTTGAAAGGTTTCAGAGTAACAGCCGTGTTAGTCTGTATCCGCAAAAAGAAGAACAGGAGTACTTGTGGCACCTTAGAGACTAACAAATTTATTAGAGCATAAGCTTTCGTGGACTACAGCCCACTTCTTCGGATGCATCCGAAGAAGTGGGCTGTAGTCCACGAAAGCTTATGCTCTAATAAATTTGTTAGTCTCTAAGGTGCCACAAGTACTCCTGTTCTTCTTTTTTCTAATGTTGAAAGATTAAGACTGGGACTTAAACTCAAATCCCCAACTAAATTACTTGTGTGTTTCCTACCTATAGCACGAATCCTGCATAATCAAACATCTTCCTCTCAGAACAGCTTTAAGCATTCGCTTAGCTGTGAATCTGAAGCGACGTGAAGCGTTTCTAGTTATTTTTTCCTCTTTCTTAGTACCAAGATGCAAAGTTCACAAGAACTCCACTGTGATCCGCCACAATGAATGTGAATCTTCTGAGCCTATTGAACTGACGTACTGTGAAGGTGTTTGTGCCAGCTCCTCAGTGTAAGTGGCAGCGAGTACATTATATCCTCTCCGTGTATCTATTTCTCTTTGTGGCCTCTTTTCATCCAACTGCTCAAGTGGTATTGAGCACGGACTCACCTATGCACTTTCAATTAATTTAATATACACTTGAAAAGCAAGGGTTTCCATTAAGTGTGATGGCTTGTACATCTGAAGTGTGCGTCAGTATTTGGGGGAGTGGGAGAGTGCTTACTCTATACCACAGCAATTATCTCCCATCACTTTGCCTGACACACAATATAACATGACAATCCCAATGTCAAACAACCAGAGTCACAGAAGTAAAAACCTTGTTCAAGTCACAAAGCAGAGTATTGAGTATCTGACAGCAAAGCACCCATTGGAACAACAGTGAGGAAGATGCACACTGGGGTTCTGATTTTCCTCTGACTTACATTCATTGCCATCAGTAGAGTCACACCTGATATATTGCTGTGACTAAAGAGAATCAGATCCTGCATTCATAAATAAGCCATTACGGCTATTTGGCAAATAGAGTACATCATATATAAATTGGCCCATCCTTCCTATCAGTTGTTCTTTAGACCACCTTCATTTCTCTCTCTGTCTCATACATGCTCAGAACTAACTGCCATTAAATGATGATGAAAGCCAGTGGAGACACTAGAAAACTAACACCACAAAATTTGATCTTTCCTGTTTATATTGAGCTACACACACACACACACACACACACACACACACACACTCTTTTGAAAGCTGGAAATAATGGGCCCAATCTTGCTTCTATTAAAATTAAATGCAGATTTGCCACAGAGCACAGTGGGCGCAGGAACAGGCCCTCTATCAAATAGATACGTTTTTTTAAAGTGTGCAATATTTAGCAGAGTGTGTGCTATATGAAGACTTTTACAGAGGGGTATAATTTCTTTTCTTTATCTGGTGGGGCAGATATTCCTTTGAAACACAGCAGATGCAACACAAGTGTACCTGCTGCCAGGAACTCAAGAGCCACAAGAGAGAGGTGACCCTGACATGCAGCAATGGATCAAGCATGAATTATGACTATGTCTATGTGGAACAGTGCCAATGCATGACTGCGTGCATTCCAGAAACCACAACCACACAACAGTTCCAAAAGGAAGAAGAGCAGAAAAGAACAAGATGATCATAGGAAAAAAGAACCCAAGAGGTCTAAAGCAGTTAAAATCAAAAGCAACATAGATAAAATAACCTGTGCACCGGCTTAAAACTCTGTTTCTTACTTATTTCAGCTTCCACTATCACCATTTTTCACTTCTTAAATATGAGAATATTCAGCAGCCAAATAACTAAGTCTTCATATGTATTTTTATTTCTAAACAATACAATTTTTGAGGGGGGAAGGATAAACAAAATTATAACTTGCATTGTTAGAGTCGTGAGTTAACCCAAAAATTACTTTCCTTTACCATTTCTCCTGTGAAGTTTGGAGACCATTTAGTTCTATTCTTTTCACCTATTTCTTTTTTTAGTATTCTCATTGTTTCAATGGGTCACCCATTATGGTTATTTGTGTGCACGTGTATATCTAAAAACAACTGAAGATCCCTGACAAATGTCCCGTTTACATCATGGGAATTCGCAATTATTCCAGTCAACCGTTTACAACATTAATGTTTTAGCAAGAAGTAGTAGGATGACTCTTTAAAACAAAAATAATGGTGATGGTGAGTTAATGTTTCATGTAGAAAACTGAATTTCATAGTTACGTTGCACTGTCCTTTGCTATTTATTTGTGAGTAGAGAAATAATTTTATTGGGGGGGTTCATTGTCTATGGATTTAAGGTTTTGTATGGGGTTAACATGTAATCTTTTCCTATTCATTTTGTTCTTACATGATTAATAAAACTTTCAGCATTTTCAATTTTGGTGACTTTGCTGTTTTCACTTGCTGAAACCTAGCCTGACCATGTATCTGATCACTTTGGCTGCAATGTGTCTAGCTGCTCCACTCAGGAGGGTTCATGCCTCAGATAACTACAAATCCACTCCTTAGTTGCACTTGGTCAGGGAGGCAAGTCCTTTGTGAAAACCCTTCTCAAGGGCAGCATACTCCCTGCACACAGCCAGCCTGCTCTGTTGATTGGCATGTAGGTTGGGCATAGGGTGACCAGACAGCACGTGTGAAAAATTAGGACAGGGGTTGGGGGGTAATAGGAGCCTATACAAGAAAAAGACCCCAAAACGGGACTGTCCCTATAAAATCGGGACATCTGGTCACCCTAGTTGGGCAGAGCTCTGGTTTTGTTCCCTCCCGGTCCACCAGCTCCTGAGATGGAGGGGCAACATACAGGGCCTCAGCCACTGCTTTCCACATGCCTGGAGCTGTGATTTAGAATGTGTTGCTGCAGCCCTGCAGGATTGGGAGAACCTGACTCTCTGCTACTCTCCTGCATTACCATGTTAGACCAGGGAACAATCTAGCTCCTGAGAATTAACTGCTGCTCCTTATCATTGATACAATAATGACATATTTAGACATCTTTACATGTCTGAAGGATTTTTTTTTTTCTCTGCTAACAACAAAATGTTTATGAATGGTGAAGAGTGCATTGTTGGTTTTTAAAGATATGAAATGCTATTTAGGATCCCAAACATATTGGTAACTTAAAATGTACAGATAGCTCCATAGTTTACAACTAAACTCATTTTCTTCCTTCGCTTACCTGCCAAATCTTGACTTTCAAGGACTTACACCAGGGAAGAATTTGGCTGCATTTCCCCTCAACAGTTCTTAATATTTGCCTGCACTGTTTTGGGTGGCTGCTGTATCAGCAGCTGTTACAGCTTACACACAGAAGCCTAAACTAAGGATTTTGCAGGAAAATAAAGGCAGAACTGACTTTTCAAATAATCGTATTCAATTACAAATTTTAAACACATATAAGAGGAGGGCCAAATTCAGACCCTGAATAAGGTCAATAGCATTATACCCTTTGGCCCACAGAGTATTAACGATATGGGATTTCGTGTGATATTTTTTTCCTGGCGGGGGAGGAATTAAACTCTTCAGTTTATGGTCACAAAATTTTATACTGACAGTTTCTTGAGATAAATCAAAGTTACTTAACCGAAAAATTGCAAATACATTGGGAGAGAAAGTATCTCAAATGTGTCACTAAAGAAGTTTAAACTCCTAAGTGTATGTCTGTAATGTAATCTGGAAAAGTACTTGAGCCCCACTCTATCTTAAGAGAGGCATTATAGAGATGATGTCTTGGCCCTATGCTATTTAGCATTTAGGATGTTGATAAATTGGAGAGGGTTCAGTGCCAAAAGAGTGATTAAAGGATTCGAAAACATGCCTTACAGGAATAGAATTCCTTGAGCCTATCTCTCTAGTTCAATAGAGCAGGTGATGGGCTCTTCAATCTAGCAAAGAAAGGTATGACACGATCCAATGGCTGGAAGTTGAAACCAGACAAATTCAGACTGGAAGTAAGGTGTAAATTTTTAGCAGTGAGAGTAATTAACCATTGGAACAATTTACTAACTTTTAGTGGATTCTCCATCATAGCAATTTTTAAATCTGAACTGGATATTTTTCTAAAGACATGCTCTAAGAATTATTTTGGGGATGCTCTATGGCATGTGGTATACAGGAGGTTGGACTTGATGATTACAGTGGTCCCTTCTGGCCTCAGAATCTATGAATACATAGAACCACTCCTCCATATAGCCTGAACTAATTCGCTGGCCACTGTCACCCCTACTTCTCCTCCAATATTACTGCTTCCTGGATTTCTTCTTTCAGTTGATTACTTGTGGCTTTTCTAAGTTTCTAATTTCCCTAGGTCCCAACTGTTTTATTTCTCTGACCTTAACAATTACATATTGAGCTGCATTGGGTAGCCCTACAAAAAAACTGTGAAACACATAATATCTACTACAAGGTGCCTTTACTATTTACAAATTTTCTCAGTAATGAAGAGGAGTAAACAACAAATAAACCCCTTACATAAATGATCCACAACACAGTGCAATCACAATATAAACAAGTGGCTTAATAATTAGGTTCTCTAATAACTCCTTAAATGGCTACAAATAATTACCCCAAATGGTTGAATTCCCAGGTGATTTGCCTGGATAAGGTAAGTAGAGATACATCAGAGCATTAACACTTGGATCCAAATTACCACCCCAGCCTCATCCGCTATCCTATATACAAAGTTAGGAAGATTTGGGATCCAAGGTTTCACTTCAAGCCTATCTCCACGTACACGGATCCCTTTGACCTAAACCAAGCCCCCTTAATCAGCTACCATAGACATTAGGCTCAAAACTCAGAAATTGCTGTTCTACTAATTCATATTTTTAACAAGCTCAAGTAACTTCCTCTATACAAACCAACAAGGAAGCTTTTACAGTGTCTCCCTAATAACAGGGTGAGTCTCCAGCCCAGAAGTGAAGTCAGTCATCAAGGTAAGCTTAAAAAGAGGGGTCCCAACAGAAGTAACTCTCTAGCCAAAGTTAGAGGGGGACCAGTAAGCTCCCACACCCAAATAATCCTCTATTTCTTCCCCACAAGAAAAGAAGCAGCCATAAAAAATGCTAGCCCAAGGGGTTCATCTACCAAATCTCATCCTATTTCTATACTATTAGTGTACGAAATAGGATTAACCCGCCTCAGCGGTTCTCAAACTTCATTGCACAGTGACCTCCTTCTGACAACAAAAATTACTACACAACCCCGGGCGGAGCCAGAGCCGGAGCCCTGCTGCCCCAGGCTGAAGCCTTTGGGGTCAGCTTCAGCCTGGGGTGGCAGTATTCAGGCTTCAGCTTCAGCGCTGGCCCTGGTGACCCTATTAAAATGGGGTCCAGATGCACAGTTTGAGAGCCGCTGGGTCGGTAGTGTAAGTGGCTGCTTGTCCACGAAGAATGTTACTGAGATCAGTTCCCCCAAACTACAAACAATAGAGATTATGGTAGAAATAAAGCAAAATATGTGAACAGTTCTAGCAGCGGCTTGATTTTTAGTGGTGCTGAGCAAACTCAGCTCCCATTGAAGTCCATGGAAACTGCAGGCGCTTATCACCTTTAAAAATCGGGCCAAAAGTTTGGGTGTTTTTGTGAGACTATTTGGTCCCCTACATTCTGATTTACTCATGTGCTCACCAGTTACAAAGCCTGCAAAACAGGTTATCTGGTTTGTTGGCTTCACTTACAATTATTTTAGCCACTTTATAAAATGTCCTGTTTATAGTACTTACACTTCAAACGTTGCTCAGCTGCCCTCTAGTGATGATTAGGTGTTTCAGTCAACAGAGTACTGTATTCCTAGGAGACCATCCAATACAAATTTTAGTACAGGTGAAACTTATTTACTCACTAATCTCGGGGGGGAGGGTTTGAAATCCTACAGTACATGCAATACAAAATTTAAATACAATAGACAAAGGGAGACTGGATGGCTCAAGGGATTGATAATGAAATATAGATCTTATCGCCTTTGTCACTATTGAAAAGTATTTTTTATTTTACAGGGTCCAGAGTGTGGTGGGTGGTTACTCAACTTGGGTTAGTAGTGACCACAGCTAATTGCTGTCAGTTGGCTGCTCAGTGGCATGTGAAATGAATTTGATTATCTCAGTGCAGTCCTCGATGGACATGTTGTGACATCATTAAAAAAAACACAACTGGCAACACTGTAGTGCCAGCTGTGGTGAGTTTTGTGCTGTAGACATCTGAACATTGGGAGATAGATCGAGATCATCAAAATTGTACTGATTTCTTTAATTAGTAAATGTCAATATTTTTATGGCAAGTCCTCCATCTAGTATACTTGCTCGTTGCCTCAGCCAGGAGGCCAAAGAGTACATGGGCATAGGGACCAATTACCTTCTTGAGGTATGAACCGGAACTCGCTACTTGTCTGTGAAGTACCTAATACACTTTTTAATATAAATAATGACTTAAAAAAATAAAAAAGAACTGATGGAAAGAGGGACACAGGCTCCTTTCCCCCCAAAACCTAACAAGTGAAAAAACTAGTCCTTGCATTTCCTAATTAAGGAGTTTCCACACTCTCTTCCCCAGCTAAACTGAGAGTCCAGGATAGAGGAGAAAGCTGCTAGAGCTGATCAGGAAATGCTGATTCCTCAAATCCAAAGTGTTTCACAGAAAGGTATCTTGTTTGACAAACTTTCAAAGAACTGCAGCAGGTTTCCATTGAAAATCTGCCTGATTGGCTGCTGGGACCCCAGGGATTCCAGGGTCTGCAACTCTAGGGCAGCCCTGCCATGCAGACTGCCCTATGACCAGGGAGCTCAGGGCTTCTGGACTTTCAGGCCAGCTGGCTCTGCTTGATTCCCATAGTCTCTAAGACAGTTGTCCAAAATGTCTGACAGCCTGGGGAACCAGCTGGCCTAGGAGTCTGGAAGCTGTGGGAGGCCTGGCCCTGGTACAATCTGTATGGCAGGCCTGCCCGGAGGCCACAGAACCTGGAATCTCTTGGGTCTCCAGCCCCAGGACAGACCACACGGTGCAGTCTCCCGAGAGCTGTGGACCCTGGAAGCCCTGTCAGTGTCAATCAGATGGTGGGCAGTACAAAACTGACAAGAATCATGTTAATTACAGTCAGGAGCTGCTGGAGTCATGGAGAACAAATTTTGTTTTGGAAAGACCATGTGTTGGTGTTTCCAAAATGAAAATTTGACAGAATTTCCAGCTTGTGGGAATTTTTCCACAAACTGGAATATCTGAGATTAGGCCAGTTGTAAAAACTACAATCTCTCAGAAACAATTGCTACAGAATGATCACTACAAAAGATCAATAGCTAGGAATCTCTAAGAAAGAGTGAGAATCTGAGACCCAGATCTATCAATAACGGCATAAAAATAACATGAAGATATAAACTTGTGGCTGACAAAGTGATCATTGTTTTTTGCTAAGACACCATATATATCCAGCTACCATGTCTCCTTTTAATCTAGTTAATCAGAAGAAGAAACCTAACTCTTGAAGTACAGTTAAACAAATACACCGCTACCTCGATATAACGCGACCCTATAACACAAATTCGTATATAACGCGGTAAAGTAGTGCTTCGGGGGGGCGGGGCTGCGCACGCCGGTGGATCAAAGCAAGTTCAATATAACGTGGTTTCACCAATAACGCGGTAAGATTTTTTGGCTCCCGAGGACAGCGTTATATCGAGGTAGAGGTCAGTCTCATGGCAAAATTCTTGAAAACGTTAATTGTGTATTCATGCTATAAATCAATGCAGTTACAGACTAGTGAGGATACTGCATTTGAAAAATGAACAAGAGTATGTCAGATAAAATCAGCACCGGACAACTTTGCTAACAGTTGTTACAATATACTAGATACATTTAGAAAATGTGCACTTTGACCTTCCAAAAAGATGAGCTGATGTCCTGATATTTCATTAGGAAACGTCCATGAGTGGCACTTGTCTACAAAAGAAAATGGAGTGTTAGGATGTTTATCTAATCAAATTGCTAAATACAGGTGCTTTGGGGTACTGTTATTAGGAATGGCCATGTTGTAAAATATGCACATATATGCTTCTATTACCCAGTTGGGTACAGTTAATTGGTCTCTCTGCACAAGGTTTGTTTTGCCTGTTCCTTTATGTAAACAAATCTGTAAGCTGTCTCTTAATATGGTTTCAAGTGTTTGTCCAAAAACAGCTGCCTACTTTACAGCAAATTTACAGTTGTTATGAGTTCCTTATCTAAACAATCCATTGAAAATGTCAAGGTTAATTTTTTCTCTTTTGTAAACCTTTGTGTTTACTAGCTGAATTGTAGCTCTTATGAATGTGAGAGAAGCTCGTGCTACTGAACAAAGGGAGGCAGTGTGTAGGGGTGGGGTGTTTGCACAGTGTTTTCCCACAGCTCATCGCAATCCTGATGTGCTGCGTGTCTCATTGTGCCCGCCTCGGCTTCTCCTGAATAGGCGCTGTCAATCATACCCAACTTGCTGGTGGTTTGGGAAGTCATAGACTAACCAAATTAGTTTCATTTTGAACAGAAGATGGAACCAATCCCCCCTAAACACTAAGGATATGTGGGTCTGAATTTTAAAGCTTGGACTCACTCTCTATTTTTCAATCTCCCCCAGTCGCCCTCCCCCCCCCCCCCCCTTTTTTTTTAAATTAACGTAATCAGGCAGCATTTGATGCCAAGAGAAATATATTGTTGCCCTCCCCACCCTCCCACTCCTGCTCCCCCTTCACTCTCTTTCCCCTTTATCATTCATTCTCATTTTTCCCCTCAGTTTGCCGATCAATAAATTCAGGGTTTTGCTATCCTGCCTCCTTTGGGATACTGAATTGATAGTACTCGAGACAGTTCCTTCTATTGGGGATTAATCTGAATCCCTCTTTGGTCACAGAATTCCACTCAGCACCACTTTCTTCACTAGGATGTGGTGGCTGTTTCCTATGGTAAGAATTTTTTGTCCATATGCTTGAATGGAAGATGATCATGGCTAAGGATTCTACTAGATACATTTGTTCACCTCTTTTACCCTCCCCCTCTCTCCCTGTGCAAAGGTGTGTGGGATTTTTATATTGTTAGTTTTACTGTCAGACAAGTGTTTTTCATGGTGGAATTTCAATCTGATGAGACGGGTATATGGCTACGTAAGGCCATGTTATGATGCTATGGGACTAATTCTGTCACCACTTGCCCTGTAACCGTGGCTGCTTTGATGCTGTGCACCTGCACCTTTGGGTCAGAGCCCTGATATCAGCAACATGCTCACAGTACAATGGCCTCACCGTGGCTTCCACCAGCCGGGTTACTCATTTCAGAGCGACACCAACAGCCTTTCCAGTCCTGTATCTCCCCAAAACCATCTCCCCTCCAGTGTCCAGTCCCTCTTACTGGATATTCACTCTGAAGTTAAGTTCACTGCCTCCAAAGAGACAGAATACACCAGCCTATTGCTTTAGCTGAGGACTTCACCCTTCAGTTTAATACACAGCACTGAGTTGGTTTTGTAATAAAAAAAAGAGTAAGTTTATTAAGGAAAAACAGATTTAAGTGCTTTCAAGCAAGAGTGAAAGAGATATGAAAGAGTTACAAAGCAAAACTAACATGCTTTCTAGTGTCTAAAACTTCATTCTAGAAAGTTATAGCTTTGCCTAAACATAGTTTCTTACTTACACCAAGTTGTTAGCATTCTCCAGCATGACTGGCTGTTCTAGCCAGAATCCAACCCTCACAGAATCAAAGTTCTTTGTTCCTGCAGGAGATGGATGTCAAAATGGCTTTTTGCTTCTGCTTATATTTCCTAAAAATCATTGTTTTGTCCCCTAGAGTCAGGATGATCTCCTGCTGTACTTCCCTTCCTGTTGGCTTTCCATCCCCCTGCTGATTTATATGTAAATAGGGCTTCTGTTTTGATTCCATAATGCTTAATTTACACTGGAGAGAGGCAGACAGCTATCTTCCCTCTGTCTGCGAAAAAACTGTTTCTCCATTTGTTTGGTCACAGATTTTAAAGCATAATATAAATAAGTATCCATAATTCCTCCTATAGTGTTAACACAAACATTTCACAATGATACCAATTACCAATGTGTCACCCGCTTTAATAAAAGACCTTACTCAATACACTTTTATAGTATAGTAATATTGTATACAATTAATTGATTCAACTGCTTATTCTTTGGGCTTCAGAAATCCTGTTCCCTTCCCTTGGATGTCTATACCCAGATTGTCACACATGTCTACTCAGGGGAAATTTATAAAAAATAATCCTCACAGGTGCTAGCCCTGATGTAGGGTCCCTAATGTAGAGGAGACACTGGCAGATTTTAGCATTTTTACCACTCTGATAGTTAAACCAGATGAAAAGGAGGTTTGACACTGTGGCTGGGTCTACACTACCCGCCTGAATCGGCGGGTAGAAATCGACCTCTCGGGGATCGATTTATCACGTCCCGTCAGGACACGACAATCGATCCCCGAATCGACGCTCTTACTCCACCAGCGGAGGTGGGAGTAAGCACCGTCGACGGGAAGCCGCAGAGGTTGATTTTGCCACTGTCCCTACAGCGGGGTAAGTCGGCTGCGATACGTCGAATTCAGCTACGCTATTCGCGTAGCTGAATTTGCGTATCTTAAATTGACCCCCTCCTGTAGTGTAGATGTAGCCTTTGGTAAAATATATCTGGCCACAGATGCCTGGTCTTCAATAGAGCTCCCGTCAGTACTAATACCAGACAACTGATGTTAGTAGTGGTGGGAATATCTTTATACATTTCCACAGCCCTGACAAAGCTTAAGTTTCAAATGACAGACAAGCCTGAACCAAAATTTCAAATAAAAAAGTTGGTCAGGAAAGTTTGGATGTATAACTTCGGCCTGTCTCCATTTAAAAACAAAATGAAACTCAGAACACATGCATGGAGATTCAGGGTAATTTTTCTGCTTTCAGTATTTAGTTATCCTTTTTCTAAAAATAGTTTGCTATTTTTCTAAGAGATTTTTAAAAGGAGAAAACAAGACTGATATTCCAAACAAACTCATAATATATCTTCTTATAGCTGATTTCTATTCTTTTTCAATCAGATTGATTACATAGAGTAGGGCATTGGCCGTCCATGTCTGGAAGACAGGTAACTTTATTCTCTCTACTGTATTCTAGATTATTTTAAAACTTTTTAAAAAACATTATTTTGTGCCAACAGAGAACAAGCTAAACTGCCTTGTGAAAAGCCCCTTCACCATTCTGCAAGGTACTCCAACCAGAAGCCCCCAGAACAGACAATCCCTCAAGTTTTCTGTAGCTCCATTTGAGACATTTCTCGCTAGTGAGAAAATGTCACTGAGCCCCACTCTCCAAGACCCTGGTCATTGGGAGCCATGCCAGGGAGACAGGAGCATACCTCAGAAGAAAGGGGTGCACTGAGAAAATCAGAGGTGTTGGGGGAGTAAATAGAGGCTGAGTGTACTGGAATAGGCAGCAGCTCCTGGGAGAAAGTTGCTATGGAAGAGAGTCTAGAAGAGGAGCTGTTGGTGTCTGGAGGAAGGAGAAGAGAATCACATAAATCCTGGAAAGGTGGAGGGGGAGCCTGGGGCAACCAGGGCAAGGATGTGAGGGGAGAGCTGTAGGAGCCTCTAAGGGCTGTTTGGGGTAGAATGGAACCTGGGGCAGTGCAGCCAGGGGGCAGGAGGATAGAAGGGAGCTTGGGGCAACAGGGGCTAATAGTTTTACTCAGATCACTACAGCATATCAGCACAGCCACATGAGATAAAAGCAAAGTAACCATCTTGAGCAAAAAAATTACTGGCTTATGCTAGTCCGTTAGACCCTTAATGTTATTTTTGTGTATTGTTTTAAAAATCAGTGTATAATTAATAGCTGGAAGTGTTCTTTTCTGTCTGTATGAAACACACACAGTCAGATTTTTAACAGGATGGACATTTCCATTAAGATACCTAGAGGTGTCCCCTTTTAGACACTTGGCCCAGCCTCTTCTTCAGTCAAACAAAACAAAATATCTGTTTTGAAGGAAGGTGCAAAGGATACACAATCCCAAATTAACCAATCCTGCAGTCTTTAGGCCACTGACAAATATAAGAATATATTCTGAAGAGGGAAAAGAAAGAAAGACAGAAAAATTTGTGGGCTAAATTCATGCCTGGGGCAAGCACATTAGCTTCAGTGAATGCTGGCCCTTTATAATAGGCACAGGATGAGAGACAGTTGATCATAAACTTTTCAATCAGATTATTTAGTGAGAAATGGCTTCTAGGGAGACAAAGGGTGTTGAATTCAATATGCTTCATATGGTCAGTTTATCTCCCTCCCCTCATTGCTGTGTGGAAAGAACAATCCACAGCGATTCCTAGGGCAGGGCTACACTACAGCCTAATTCAATATAATTTAAGTCATTCAGGGGTATGAAAAAGCTCTCCCCTTACCCCTTAGAGTGACAAGTTTTGCGCTGTCCACACTAGCGCTATGTCAGTGGGAGATGTTCTTCTGCCAACATAGCTTCTCGCCAAGGTGGAGTAATTATGCGGACATGAGAGCGCTCTGTGCCAGTGTAGCGCTGTCGGGTAGACTTGGCCCTAGTTCCAAAGCTCTGTGACCATGTAAAGAAGCAGCATGCATGGGGTTTATTGCAACATAAGGGAGACCCTGTGTCCCAACAGGAGAGATTCATCAAACCAGTTCCCAAAGAGAGGCAAGCCTAGGCAGCTCTGGAACTTTCAACCCCAGCCTCTGCTCAACTGGAGGCTCCTACCTCCTGAATGTGCCCCACACAGCAGCCCATAAGCAACAAGAGGCCTTCCCCAAACTCACTTCACCAGCAGAAGAGTGCATACAGGGCAAGGAGGGGTTCTCAGGTCTCTGTGTCACGTTGCATGTAGCACCCACAATGCCTCCTGCTTGCGTTGGCTGGAGCTGGTTCTATGCCCCTCCTTGTTTCCCTGCCACCTGGAGGAGCTGAACCACAGCAAGGAGGAGCCCAGTCACCAGCACCACTGGCCACTGATCATCTCACAGCATCAGCTCCCCCATAGTGTGGCCCTCCTCCAGCCCCAGGCAGGCACGATCCTCAGCAGCAATCAGGCCAAATTTAAGCAGTCCTGTGTTGCTACGCAGCAGGCAGACTGACCAAGTACCCTGGTATTTTTATGCCGGGGATAACATTATTAAATCGGCCCCTGAGAATTTTTTGGTGTTAAATGGAAGTGTCCCTGACATACCAGGTACTTGGTCAGTCTAGTCTCCAGTGCTACATACAGAGATAAAATCACCTCACTACTCCACTGTATACACCCAAGGACCAAATTCACCCTTTTTGCCACAGCATTGCACTTGGAGCTCCTGTGGAGTTGCTAGTCAAGTGTGCTGTACTCCCCTACATTTTATGTTCCCCAAAAAGCAGAGCACTACCTGGTACATTGCAAGTATTTCATAGGTTCTCAGAGCATCATGAAATTCCTCCATTGTAGCTCTCCCCTTAAGTGCTCCTCTACAGCTGCCCTTTACGCAACACGTACTCAAAGTATAGGAGTTATTTTTAAGCATAACATACCTAACCATCTGTCATAACTATAAAGGGAAGGGTAACAGCTCTCCTGTGTACAGTATTATAAAATCCCTCCTGGCCAGAGACTCCAAAATCCTTTTCCCTGTAAAGGGTTAAGAAGCTCAGGTAACCTGGCTGGCATCTGACCCAAAGGACCAATAAGGGGACAAGATACTTTCAAATCCTGGGGGGGGGAGGGGAGAAAGGCTTTTGTTTGTGCTCTTTGTTTGGGAGTTTGTTCGCTCTTGGGACAGAGAGGGACCAGACATTAATCCAGGTTCTCCAAATCTTTCTGAACAAGTCTCTCATATTTTAACTTGTAAGTAAACAGCCAGGCAAGGCGTGTTAATTTATCTTTGTTTTCTCAACTTGTAAATGTACCTTTTACTAGAGTGTTTATCTCTGTTTGCTGTACTTTGAACCTAAGGCTAGAGGGGGGGTCCTCTGAGCTCTTTAAGTTTGATTACCCTGTAAAGTTATTTTTCCATCCTGATTTTACAGAGAGGATTTTTACCTTTTTCTTTAATTAAAAGCCTTCTTTTTAAGAACCTGATTGATTTTTCTTTGTTTTTAGATCCAAGGGGGTTGGATCTTGATCCACCAGGAGTTGGTGGGAGGAAGGAGGGGGGATGGTTAATTTCTCCTTGTTTTAAGATCCAAGGGGTTTGGATCTTGATCCACCAGGAGCTGGTGGGAGAAAGGAGGGGGATGGTTAATTTCTCCTTGTTTTAACATCCAAGGGGTTTGGATTTGTATTCACCAGGGAATTGGTGAAGGTCTCTCAAGGCTACCCAGGGAAGGGAACTAGCTTTGAGATGGTGGCCGTGGACCAGATCTAAGCTGGTAGTTAAGCTTAGAAGTTTTCATGCAGGCCCCCACATTTGTACCCTAAAGTTCAAAGTGGGGAAGCAGCCTTGACACCAGCACACACAAAAATTCATTTCCTTTTCCACCCATCGAGGGATGGATAGTCTCCTTTAAATTCCTTTTTAATAATACGTGCACATCATCTTCTCACAAAGAGGACGTCTTTTATTTTAAGATTCTTCCTTAGTTATCAGAGAGGTAGCCGTGTTAATCTGGATCTGTAAAAAGCAACAGAGAGTCCTGTGGCACCTTAAAGACAGACAGGCTCTGCTCCCGGACAGAGACTCCGGGTGCCCTGAAAGGCGAGCGGCGGGCGGGGGGGCAGCAAGTCGGGAATAGGTGACACTTGGGGAAGGCGTGGGGGGGCTGCAGGTGGGGCCAGGAGGGACATATGGCCCCAAGTATTGCTGGAGCTGGGCCCCTGGCTCTGAATATTGCTGGTGCCTGAGCACCACCTGGATCGGCTTTTAGGCGCCCCCAACCACTAGGCGCCCTAGGCGTCTGCCTAGTTTGCCTAAATGGTTGCACCGGCCCTGTCTGTGGCCCATCTTTACTAAAATATTGGATTTGATGTGGGGGGAGAAATCATACAGGGGAACCCATGGAATCAATAACAAACTCTACTAATTTTCTCTTTAGCAGAGATTGCATAATCACATACTTCATCTTAGTTATTTCTTTTCCTTAAATGCAGAGATTAGAGCTGGTTAGAATTATTCAACCATTTTATTTTATGGAAAAGTATAGTTTTGGCAAAAACAAAATATTTCACAAAATGTTTGATTAAGATAAAGTTTTTTATTTTTCCATCAAAGAATTCAAAAGGAAAATGTTTTTTCACTTCAAATATTTCATCCATAATCCAACTTTTTCTACAAATATTTCAAACAAATCATTTTGTTTGAAAATTTTCAAAGAAATTAGAAAACCAACAGAGGGTCCTGTGGCACCTTTAAGACTAACAGAAGTATTGGGAGCATAAGCTTTTGTGGGTAAGAACCTCACTTCTTCAGATTCAGCTTATGCTCCCAATACTTCTGTTAGTCTTAAAGGTGTCACAGGACCCTCTGTTGCTTTTTACAGATTCAGACAAACACGGCTACCCCTCTGATAAAGAAATTAGACTTTTTTTTAACTAATTTGAGGAGAGAAAGACCAAAACTAAATCCACAAATCCAATGTCCTAGAAAATTTAAGATTTATATCTCAGAATCCATCTTGAGGTTAGCCTATATCTAGACACCCTTTCTCCTAAATCAGGTACATGGAAAGACCAAACTGGGTTTTATGTCGTGCCCAGCAGGAAGAGATTCAGGTTCACCCCAATGTAAGCTTCATTTTTCTCTCTCATTCCCTCCTATATCATAGCACAAATGAGCACTCATTTAAAATATAAAAGCAATATCAAAGAAACAAAGATGCTGTGTTCTGATGTCTTGTATCAGAGCAACAGTGTGGGTGTTTTTATGCAGATACATTCACAATGCATTCCTTATGCTCATGCTACTTGCAGACAACCGCCTGTGTTGCTACACTAAATTAATTAAGCTCCCCCGATTTTCCCAGCTGCTATGGGTATTTTGGGTATGGCTATGTTGTCTGCTGAAACAAGGTCATAGAAATGTGTCTTCAGTTTGAAAACATGCCACTGGCACTCACACTGAGCTGAATTGTTTCTGATGTACACTGAATATAACAGAGGCATGAAAGGGAGACAATGTGTTTTTGTTTTAATTTCTGCAGGATCATATACACACAGCAACAAGGCTCCCTCCTGACCTTACAGGACCTATATCACATGCATAAGCCCTGAGGTCTGCCAGGAGGTACTTAGCTTTTTTGCTTCCATGCTGTGCGACTATGTCAAAGCCCTGAAAAGCAACATAAATCATCCTTCCTTTTCCTCTAAAGTAAAATGCGCCCCATAGAGAAGCTAGCAGGGGAAATGTTTAACTGACTTTCTACATTACGAGCTGTTTCAAACAATGGAGTAAAAATGACAAGCATTTAAAACTAAATTTAAAGTTACTCCCACAGGATTTCATTGTCAAAGAAGATTTATCACCATGATTTTGGCACCAGCATGCTGAGTGTTTTTGAGATATGCACCCATGGTTTTATCATTTGGAGATGGACTGTTTAGGATTAATAAGAATAGTATCTGCAGTTCCAGGAGCGAGGATAAAAATTACAAGGGCTATCAATCCTCATGCTTCAGGGCATTAGCTGATTCTTAAATTCAGTTGGCAGAACATCCTCCACCAGCATGGGGAAAAAAAAATCACACACAAGTACATTATGTTTTTTTTTCACCCATGTGAAAGTCATCCGCTATAGACCACTGGCCAACGCAGGATAACAGACAAGACAAACTTTTGGCCTGTTTCTGTCTGGCAATTCTTTTCTTTCTATGTTAGTAAGATTCAAAGCTGATGTTAAAATACCTAACTAGATCCAATACCTGTACACATCCAGGCAACTTGACCCCCCTGATAGCCAAAAGATGCAGCTTGAAGAAGATAAATGGTAAGAGATCTAAAAATTTTTAAATATCCACTAATTCACACCCTTTACAGTGCTCACCACTTGAACCGCAATATCCAATATAGAGCCTGATTCAAATCCCACTGAAATCAATAGAAAAATTACCATGGCCTTTGGATCAGACTTATAGCCCCTTATCTCTGTTTTCCCACACTCTTTATATATATATATATATAAAAGAAATGAATTGTTTAAATAACTCTAAACAGATGGAATTTTAAAAAGTTCTGTGCATGAATGAACCGTGCATAGACAAAGATGCTATGAAAACTCTCTCTCTCTTTTTTTTTTTAAACATGATGGCAAGGTATTAACGTAATGGATTCTGGCAATGTGTTTGGTTGTTGTGTTGGGGCTCCCCACTTAATTGATTTAAGGTCTCTTCATTTGATAAAATATTTGTTGATTTAAAAGGTGTTTGTCTACACTACCTTATTAGTCAGCATCAAGTCGTAGGTGCTTTGGCTGCAAAATATTTAAAAGCCTAGTTTATGGCATTTCACAACATTGCTTCCTGCGGGCCCGCCACGACCTCCTGCCCTAACTCAACTCCACTCCGCCTGCTCCCCCGGGCATGCCACCGCTCCGCTTCTTCCCCCCTCCCTCTCAGGCGAGGGAGGGGGGAGAAGCAGAGCAGCGGCAAGTTCAGGGGAACAGGTGGTGCGGAGATGAGCTAGGGTGGGGGGGGTGCAGGAAGTAACGGGGGGTAGATGAACTGCTCCCCACTCCAGCTCACCTCCGCTCCACCACCCCCGCCTTCCCCGAGCACCCCGCCACTCCGCTTCTCCTCCCTCCCAGCCTTGCTGCGTGAAACAGCTGCTTCCCGCGTGGCAAGCCTGGGAGGGATAGGGAGAAGCGGAGCGGCAGCGGCGCACTCAGGGGAGCAGGTGGAGGCGAGCTGGGGCGGTGGGGGCACTTTTTCCCCATGCCCCAGAGTCAGCACCTATGATGGCCGGCACCAGAATGCCGCCCCTAGAAATGTGCCGCCCCAAGCACCTGCTTGTTTTGCTGGTGCCTGGAGCCAGCCGTGCTCACCCTGTACAGTAACTGAGGTTCTTCGAGATGGTTGTTGCAGGTGCAGGGATGCAGATTCATCTAAAATGGAGCACCCACAAGGACACACCTCAAAGAGGGATCAGTTTTAAAATGCTGTACATAGCTACTGTTACCATAAAACTTCAAATGCACATTTTTGAATTTGTGTAGCCAGAGTTTGGCGTTTGAAGCCATATTAAGGCACCTAAAAAAAAATTAAAGATATTCTCAGATGTGCTGAGCACTTGCATTTTCCACTGACTTCGCTGGGATTTGTGGGTACTCAGCACTTCTGAAAAACAAGACCACTTTTAATTAGGTAAGAATTACGTAAGAATGCCCATACAGGGTCAGACCAATGGTCCATCTAGCCCAGAATCCTATCTTCCAACAGTGGCCAGTGCCAGATGCTTCAGCAGAAATGAACAAAATGGGGCAATTTATTCAGTGACCCACCCTCTGTCATCCAGCTTCTGGCAGTCAGAGGTTTAGAGACACCCAGAGCATAGGGTTGTGTCCTTTGCACATGGATTCAGCAGCATAAATTTGGGCACCCATTTATGAAAATACCGGTTTAGATCAACAGTGGTTCTGCCTCCCTCTACCTCCAGCAACATTAAAAAAACCCAACTTCTTATAAGAAGAATTCTTATACTTGTACTTGGAGTTTTAGGGTAGCAGCCGTGTTAGTCTGTATCCGTAAAAAGAACAGGAGTACTTGTGGCACCTTAGAGACTAACAAATTTATTAGAGCATAAGCTTTCGTGGACTACAGCCCACTTCTTCGGATGCATACAGAATGGAATATGCATCCGAAGAAGTGGTCTGTAGTCCACGAAAGCTTATGCTCTAATAAATTTGTTAGTCTCTAAGGTGCCACAAGTACTCCTGTTCTTTGTACTTGGAGTGTTCTTTTGTAGTTGGCAAGGTCTTTTTTTGTTTTGTTTTGTTTTGTTACCACACTGTTTTACCCTGCTGTTCAGTATTACGGTAACAACCTTTTCTATCTAAAAGATAAGCAAACAAAGCAGTTTCTGCCATTTGTTATCAAATCTTGAAATCACATTGTGTATTCCTCTACTTGAAACACTTCAGGCTTGATTACAGCAAAGCGATCTGGATCAGGGGGCTTAGCAGAGTGGAGGAGGAAAGAATTGTCATCCTTTTGCAAAGAGTTGTTAAGCATCAGTGAAGTGCTCTGCATCTCTACCCTGAGCTGTTTATTATGGAAACACCACAGAGAGTGTGTCTCCTAGGACAGAATACCACCATCTCCAGCTCTTAAACCCTTGGTTACTCACACAAACACAACCTGCATTTGTAAGTAAAAGTAACAGGGCTATTTTATTTTGGGCCACTACCATCCAAAGTGGCCATGTAGAATTTAAAAGATGTATCAATTGATCACCAATTTACATCAAAATTTTCATATAAATCACCTTTGTGAAAGTATAAGAAAGAAAAGCAAAGATTTGTCTTGAGCTTTGATTAAAGTGACATGACTTGAGGGAGCACGATCCTAGCACACAAAGAAGATGGACTACCCTTACTAGTCGATACAAATGAAGTTATTTGGAGCAGCGTACACCGGCTTAGAATTGTAAGGAGCCAAAAGACTCCAAATGTAGCAAACATCTTCACAGCACTAAGATAAAATAAATTCACTATGATGGATCACAAGTGTGTTGCTTTGCCTAGTTTCACCGTGACCATTGAACTATGACCAGTACTGAGACCGGTCCAATATGGGCATGTCAGGACACTCAGAATAAATTGTAGACTGCATCACTGTTGAGCAACTTATGCTTCCACCACAAAGCAGCATTTTACAATGGACCAGATTGGAGATGGGTGTGGGTGCGTGAGGTAAGATATGGGCACTATCCTTTAATAAATAGCTTGGATCAGTGATGCAGTCACATTTGCTACCATGAGACTTGGGAGAGTGGTGTAAGTGTTCTTACGCACCTCTTTGGATCAAATTTTGATGAGTGTTCCAGCCCTGGGAGATACTGTCAATCTTCTTTGCTGCAGCAGCAGGCTATGCAGCTGGAATGCAGCTACTAGAGAGGAGATATGGAGTTTGAGCCTAGTGTTACTCAATGATAGACCATATCAACTATTCATAGTGACCAAATAATTTCCAGGGCTTTACCACTTTGCGAATAGTGACAATGCCTTTGAGCCGCACTCAGGTTGAGTAAAAGGGGAAGGTAGTGATTTGGGGCTTCTAAACAGCACTATTAGCTCAGCCTATAACATATCTGGGTTCCACAAACAAGTTTGTTGTTTGGAACAAGGGCCACACCACATTAATGCTTGTATATGGCAGGAAAGAACAAGAGTTAAATAACAAAAGTTCATTAAAATTTCTAAAATATATAAACACATCCACTTCCAGTGAGTACATCTATGATGGGGTTTCTTCATTCATGATCCTACTGATGATTAGGTAAGATATTTTGCAATTAAAGTATCAGAACTCTCCACAAACCAGGTAATAAATTACACCAAACCTATTTAGAATGCTTGATATACACCCACACTGCTCCCAGGGACAGTGTTCTTATGATTTAAAGAATTCAGTCTGTTTACTTCATCAGAAAGCAGGTTGAGAAGTGACTTCATTATACTATATCTGTATCTTCATAAGGAGAAAATGTCAGGTACTAAAAGGATCTTTAATTAGGCAGAGAAAGGCATAAGAACCACCAATGGCTAGAAACTGAAGCCAGGTAATTTCAAATTAGAAATTAGGCATAATTTTAATTTTTTTCAAGAATGGTGTTAGAATGGTTAATCGCTCTCAAACTAGCAAGGCATGTAGTGGATATTCTCTCTCTTTATGCCTTCAAATCAAGACTGGATGACTTTCTGAAAGATCTACTTTACCCAAACACAAGTTATGCGTTAGTCGAACTAGTTATTGAATTCATTACAAAAACAACAAGGAGTCTGGTGGCACCTTAAAGACTAACAGATTATGCATCCGAAGAAGTGAGGTTTTTACTCACGAAAGCTTATGCACAAATAAATCTGTTAGTCTTTAAGGTGCCACCAGACTCCTTGTTATTTTTGTAGATACAGACTAACACGGCTACCCCCTGATACTTGAATTCATTACAGGGCTGCCTATCTCCTCTTGGGATTCCCAGCCATGAAGCTCCTCTCTTGGAGTTAGGTGCCTAAACCAAGTTAGTTCTTTCTCACCAAAAATGAAGATGTGGCATCCTCTTCCCACCTACCTTTCCCCCCACAATATCCTACTGGGTAAAGCACTCACCTGGGATATCAGAGACCCAGAATCAAATCCCTGCTCTGCCTGATTTGGAGCAGGGACTTGAACCCAGGTCTCCGAGCTCCCAGGTAAGTGCTCTAACAGCTGGGCTATAGGGTAAGGGGCAGCACTACCACCTGTTGTGTTTTGTGCAGGCCCCAGACCAGTTGGCCACCTCTGAAAATGCCTACCAGATGGTGCCCTGCAGGTGAGAAAGGCAGGGCAATGCCTAATTTGAGAATTCCTTTATGGCTTAGGTGCTAAGCAATTTGGCAGCATCAAGACTTAGGTGGCTTTGCACATGCCGACCAGCAGAAATGTAAGCACATGAGGCACTTTGCCAGCAGAAGTGTAGTCACCTCCAGGATCAGAGGGTCCTGTGGCACCTTTGAGACTAACACCTTTCTGTTAGTCTCAAAGGTGCCACAGGACCCTCTGTTGCTTTTTACAGATTCAGACTAACACGGCTACCCCTCTGATACTCCAGGATCAGGTGGCAGCTGAAGAGGGGTTTTGAGGATCTAAATTTTGAATTCAGGTACTTACATCCCTTTGTGACTAACCCTGACTCATGAACTGCAAGAAGCCCTTTCTTTGGGCTATGGGATGTAGTCAAGCTACTACATTTTTATAAGAATTTTGCAGGTCTGGCCTAATGGTACACCAGCATGCAAGAGACTGGCTCAGCTTCTGACACCAAGAAGGTCTGCAAGCATTATAGAAAGCAAACAAAATGCTTACTTCACATACCACTCAGTGCTGGCTCCTTTAGACTAATTCAGTTCTTATTGTGGAAAGCTGCGCAAAAAGTTTCAAGTTTGAGGACATATATTAAATTAGGAAATATAAGGATTCTCACAGCTCTGAAACAGACCCCCAGAAAATTCCCCCTTGGATTTGTGGGGTGGGACTGGAGAAAAATAGTAAAGAAACAAAGGAAATAAGGTGAAGGCTTCTTTGGCAATGTGTCCACTAAGGAATTAAGTCAACTTAAGTTACATCAACGATCATAAACCGCTGTAATTACATCGCTTGTGCATGTTCACATGATCCTCCTTGTATCGGCAGAGCAAGGCCACAGTTGGTGCTCTACCGCCGACAGAGCAGTGCGCTGTGGGTAGCTATACCTCTGTGGAAATCTCCACCTTCTCCCGCTAGGAGGTCTGGGAATGGATCACAGTGCATCACAGGGGGCGGGATCACCGCCCCATGATGCATTTTTCTCCACCCCATAATTCAAAGGGCTTCAGACTATGTTTCACACCGTTTTTCAGCTGCCCTCATAAACTTTGCACCCGCCATCTCTGACTGAAAGCATGGATCCTGCACTGCTCACCAGTCTTGTAATAAGCATTATGAACACAACACAGCTGATCCTTTAGTATTTCATGAGTTGTGAATCTAAACAGAAATGCATGGTACCTGACCTGCTGAGTGCCATGGAAAGAAAATTCAAGACTGATGTTGGCATTCACAGAGCAGCTGCACATGGTGGAACATCGGTATTGGGCTCAGGAAACAAGAACTGAGTGGTGGGATCGGATTGATGAGCAACAGCTGCAGAACTTTCATATGGGCAAAGTCACCTTCCTTGAACTCTGTGCGGAGCTCACCTCCACCCTGTGGCACAAGGACACCAAAATGAGAGCTACCCTAATGGTGGGAAAGAATTTGGAGATTGCTGTGTGGCAGCTGGCAACTCCAGACTGCGACTGGTCAGTCACAAATTCGTTTGGAGTAATGCAAGCGTGGAGGGCCATTAATCGCCTCCTACTTTGAAGGACTGTGACTCTGGGCAATGTGCAGGAAGTACTGGATGGCTTTGCATCAATAGGATTTCCTAACTGCGGCATGGCCATAGATGGCACACATAGCCCAATTTTGGCCCCAGACCATCTTGCAGCAGAGTACATCAACAGAATGGGCTGCTTCTCTATGGTGTTGCAGGTGTTGGTGGATCACCGGGGTCGTTTCGCTGACACCAATGCCGAGTAGTCAGGGAAGATAAATGGTGCCTGCATCTTCAGGAACACTGGCCTGTATAGAAATCTGCATGAAGGGACTTCCTTTCCAGACCAAAAGATTGCAATAGGGGATGTTGAAATGCCCATAGTGATCCTGGGAGACCCAGCCAATCCCGTACTCCCGAGGCTCATGAAGCCCTACACCAGAAACCTTGACAGCAACATTTCTTACAAGGGACATGAGAGTGAGACGCACTCACCAAAGTGAGGATCTCACAGCTGCGTGTAAGTCCAGCTGTCATTATAGAAAACGTCCCTGGGGTGGCATGCAAGGGGGACTGTGAGAGGTCGGGAACATGAGAGGAATGAAGAGCTGCATGTGCAGGCTAGATACCTTGTGATCCTTACCCCAGAAGCAAACATTTGAAATATACAGGTATAGAGCCAATACTCATAACTTCAAATACAAACATGATACATGGATACAAATAGCATAATCGTATTCAGCAAATCATAACCTTTCCATAGACATCTTACATGCCACATTTTGTACAAGATTTGTTGCAATTATATAATAGTGGTTGCAACAATGTTCTGTATGGTCATATTTTAATCAGATAGCATCACAGCAGCAGCAAAGCAAAATGAGTACTTACTGGAGCTCCTCTCTCCTGTTTCAGGCATGCCAGAGCAGGAGTGATGGGACTGGCTAGACTCCTCCGGAGTCAAAAAGCGGTCCTGGCTCGCCACACCACGTCACGCCACCAGATGAGCCTGTTGCCTGTCACACATCCTCCTTCAACTCGACCTCCTCATCCACCACTTCGTCTTCAGGGATGACTCCACTGGCCGCTGCCTCCAGTCCCCCCGAAGTATCCACGAGACTCTTGGCGGTGGAGGATAGCATGCAGCTCCTTGTAAAAGCAGCATGTTTTCAGCACCGCACCAAAATGACGGTTGCTTCCTTTGCCTTCTAGTACACCTGCCTCAGCACCTTGATCTTAGCATGGCTCTCCTGCGTGTCCCTTTTGTACCCCTTTTTATCCATGCCATGAGCAACTTGCTCATAGGTCTCAAAATTCCTACAGCTGGATTGGAGCTGCGACTGCACAGCCTCCTCTCCTCAGAGTCCCAGTAACTCTGGTGTACTCGCGGCAGGAGGGCGTTTGCTGAGGAAAGCCAGCATGGTCAGCTGGGAAGATATGATGTGAGCTGTCCATGCTGACCAAACAGGAAGTGGAATTTCAAAAATTCCTGGGGCTTTAAAGGGGCAGAGGCGCATGCCTGTGTACCTGGCTGCAGGGCAGCAGAGTAAAAACTGTTTGCCAGAGCACTCATGACGGGCATTGAGGGACACCTCCTGGAGGCCGCTTAGGGTGACATAAGCAAGTACACTCTCTACACAGACATTTTGTCACTATCTTTGTTGTAAAAGGCTCTATGCTGCTTGTCAAGGTGGTTTTATTATGTCGGCATAGCAGGAGAGTTAAATCGGCGGGAGAAGCATTGTTGGAGCACACCTCCACTGTTTTGTTGATGAAACCTGACTTTTGTCGATAAAACTGTGTAGTGTAGTAGGGTTACCATCCGTCCGTATTTCCCCAGACATGTCCGGCTTTTGTCTCTCTAAATAGCCGTCCGGGAGTAATTGGCAACAAGGTTAAAATGTCCGGGGTTTTTTTCTCCCTCCCTTCCATGCAGAGTGCGGCTGCTGATTGGGCGGCCAATTGAGGTCTCACCAGTGCCTTGTATAACGGTTGTATAACCCATTGGCTTCCAGGAGACCAGAACTGCACACAGTATTCCAAATGAGGTCTCACCAGTGCTTTGTATAACGGTTGTATAACCCATTGGCTTCCAGCAGCCAGAGCCCTCCCCTGCTCCCCCCTCCCTCTGTCTGCAGCCCTGTGTAACACACAAACCGACCCACCGGGCAGTGTGTTTTGCCTACACGTGGAGCCAGAATGGTAAGGGGAGTCGGGGGGGGGGCAATCAGGGAACGGGGGAGTGTTGGATGGGTCCCCGGCCTCCACCTGCCACCTCCCTCCACGCATTCCCCCCCCCCGTGGACCCTCCCTCCCTGCCTGCCTCTCCCTTGCCTGCTTGTACTGCCAGAGCCAGCAGCAACTGCTGTCTGCTGCCCCCGGGTCCTAGCATCCCACATCCACTAATGGGAAGACAGGCTGCCCTTACCCTGCCCATCCACCCTAGCCCTGAGCCTCTCCAACGCCCCAAACCCATCAGCCAGAGCCCTCATCCCCCCACACCCTAATCCTCTGCTCCATCCCTGAGCCCCCTCCTGCATCATGAACCCCTCACCTCAGACCCACAGCCCTCACCCCTGCATCCCCTCCTATCTCCAAACTCCCTCCCCCTTCCCACACCCCCCCTCCTGCCCTCAAACTCCCTCCCAAAGCCTGCATCCCTCACCCCCTCCTGCCCCCCCACCTCTTGCCCCAGCCCAGAGCCTGCACCCAGCACCCAAACTCTATCCCAGAGCCTGCACCCCTCCTGCACCCTAATCCCCAGCCCAGGACCTGCACCCCAGACCTCCTCCCAGAGCCCTAGGCAGGTGGAGGGGGGGTTCTGGGCACCACCAAAATTTCTACAACCCTGCCACCCATGCGAGTGGATAAGGGTCAGGGCAGTCAGGGGACAGGTAGAGTCCTAGGGGGGGCAGTTAGGGTGGGGGGTTCTCAGCAGGGGGCAGTCAGGGGACAAGAAGCAGGGGGGTTGGGGTTCTGAGGGAGGCAATCAGGAGGTGGGAGGCAGTGGATGGGGCAGGGCAGGGGCAGGGGCAGGGCAGGGCTTCCCCTCCCCAGTGTCCTCATTTTTGATTGTGGAAATATGGCAACCCTATAGTGTAGAAAAGGTCTTAAAGAGGCATGGCCAAGTGGCCTGAGTATGCAACTTGGAGCCATGAACTCCTCTGCACTAATATTAGCTCTGATAGCACCTTTGGCTTTGGACAAATCAAATCTTAAGTTTCTGCCTCTAAAAATAGGATAATATGTACTTACTGTGATGCTGTTAGACAATTCCAACAAATCTTATACAAAGTGTGTCATGTAAGATATCAATGGAAAAGTTACAATCAAATATGATTATCTTGTTAGTACGCATGCATCACCTTTGTATCTAAAGTTATGAATATTGACTATGTACCAGTATTTCAAATGTGTTTGCTCCTAGGGTAACACCCACAAGGTAATTTACATGCAGTCTGGCCAGCACATTGTGAATGAACTATTCAATTTGATGGCCCATCAAAGAATACTTCGTTCTCACAATGGGTCATAGAAGAAGCTCCTCTCTCTGCCCAGTGAGCCTTCCTGTCCAGTGGTCCTCAAACTTTTGTACTGGTGACCCCTTTCACATAGCAAACTTCTCAGTGAGACCCTCCTTATAAATTAAAAACACATTTTTGTAAATTTAATACTATTATAAATGCTGGAGGCAAAGCAGGATTTGGGGTGGAGACTGACAGCTCACACGCCCCCATGTAATAAGCTCACAACCCCCTGAAGGATACCAACCCCCCAGTTTGAGAACCCCTGCTGTAGACCCTTTAGCAGGAATATGGGTAATGGCTATTCCTATGAGTCTTCAAAGGATGCAAGGGCATGTGATTTGTTCATGTGACCCTGGACTCTATCTTGCAACTATAATTTCCCACAGCCTAAGACAGAGCAGTCAGGCACATGGGAAAAGGTATAAAAAACCCTGGAAGCATCCCCATTTTGCCTCTTTCCTGCTCTGATCTCTGGACTATGGACTTTACACGAAAAGGAGCATTCCAACCAACGGGCTGAGGACCTTCCAATCTTTTAGAAGTTACCAGACTTTACAAGCCAGCAGTTTATTCCATCACTGCTACAAACCTGATCCAAGAACTTTGCAATGATTGTATGTATATCATTTCTTCGACTATTTTAACTTTTTCCTCTTTTCTCTTACAAATAAAGCTATTAGATACTAAAGGATTGGCAAAAGCGTGATTATTGGGTAAAATCTGAGTTATATATTGACCTGGCTATGTGGCTGATCACTTGGGATTCGAAGGACCCTTTGTTTGATGAAATTGGTTTTCAATAATAGCTTGTGAAGTTAAGTGTCTGGGTGATGCAACAAGGGCTGGGATGCCTAAAGGAGACTGAAGTTTGAAATTCTTGTTAATCAGTGTGGTGAGACAGAAGTTTATTTTTGTTTCTGGCTTAGTCTATCTAATAATAGAATTACCGCCAGTTTGGGGTGAGTCTGCCCTACTTCACAGCAGTTCATCCTGAACCTGGCATCCTAAGTCATGACCCACCGATACACGATGACACCTACTTCACAAGGATAGTGAAGTTTTTTGTTTTTCTGTAAAGCACTAAGCTGGGGTACTATTAAAAGCCAGTAATAAAGAACAAACAGTGGAAGAATGCAAACTGTAACAACAACAAAAACCTGAAGAACCAGAAGACTTGTTAAATTCACACCATATTAACTGTATTTTCTCTGAGGAGATGAATTCCACCTTATCAAGGGACTCTAAGATCTGCACAGCTCCTGTTTCCTGCTGGCCCGCACTGTCCCCAATGTTCCGTATTTCTATCTGGAGTTTCACTGTAAAACAATTTGAAAACAAAACAAATATTTGACAGCGATTGTCCTTTACCTTAAGCAAACGATTTGTGTGTGTACCCTGAAGAGGTAATGCGCTTCAGCTCTGCCATGTAAATACCACTCCTAATTCCCAATCCATAAAGTTGTATCAGCACCAACCTAGAAGACTACAGTGCCTCATGCTGTCAGAGAATGAGCAGACACTATTCCTAGTAATTGAATAATCCATCATGCACTCCCAAAGTAACTGAAGAATAAATCAGTATTGTAAGTCTTGCTTTGCACATTTTATATCTAGTCTGCTTTGTACTTAATCATAGACTTTAAGGTCAGAAGGGACCATTATGATTATCTAGTCTGACCTCCTGCACAATGTAGGCCACAGAATCTCACCTACCCACTCCTGTATCAAACCTATGTCTGAGCCATTTAAGTCCTCAAATCATGGTTTAAAGACTTCAAGGTGCAGAGAATCTTCCAGCAAGTGACCCGTGCCCTATGCTGCAGAGGAAGGCAAAAAAAAAACAAAAAACCCAGAGCCTCTGCCAATCTGCCCTGGAGGAAAATTCCTTCCCAACCCCAAATATGGTGATCAGCTAAACCCTGAGCATGTGGACAAGACTCACCAACCAGACACCCAGGAAAGAATTCTCTGTAGTAACTTAGATCCCACCCTATCTAGTGTCCTATCACAGGCCATTGAGCATATTTACCGCTAATAGTCAAACACCAATTAATTGCCAAAATTAGGCTATCCCATTATACCATCCCTTCCATACACTTATCAAGCTTAGTCTTGAAGCCACATCTATCTTTTGCCCCCACTTCTCCCCTTGGAAGGCTGTTCCAGAACTTCACTCCTCTGATGGTTAGAAACCTTCATCTAATTTCAAGTCTAAACTTCCTGATGGCCAGTTTATATCCATTTGTTCTAGTGTCCACATTGGTACTGAACTTAAATAATTCCTCTCCTTCCCTGGTATTTATCCCTCTGATATATTTATAGAGAGCAATCATATCTCCCCATAGCCTTCTTTTGGTTAGGCTAAACAAGCCAAGCTCTTTGAGTCTCTTTTCATAAGACAGGTTTTCCATTCCTCGGATCATCCTAGTAGCCCTTCTTTGTACCTATTCCAGTTTGAATTCATCCTTTTAAACATGGGAGACCAGAACTGCACACAGTATTCCAGATGAGGTCTCACCAGTGCCTTGTATAACGGTACTAACACCTCCTTATCTCTACTGAAAATACCTTGCCTGATGCATCCCAAGACCACATTAGCTTTTTTTATGGCAATATCACATTGGCTGCTCATAGTCATCCTGTGATCAACCAATACTCTGAGGTCCTTCTCCTACTCTGTTACTTCCAACTGCTGCGTACCCAGCTTATATAATTCTTGTTATTAATCCCTAAATGCATGACCCTGCACTTTTCACTATTAAATTTCATCTTATTCCTATTACTCCAGTTTACAAGGTCATCCAGATCTTCCTGTATGATATCCCAGTCCTTCTCTGTATTGACAATACCTCCGAGCTTTGTGTCATCCACAAACTTTATTAGCACATTCCCACTTTTTGTGCCAAGGTCAGTAATAAAAAGATTAAATAAGATTGGTCCCAAAACCGATCCCTGAGGAACTCCACTAGTAACCTCCCTCCAGCCTGACAGTTCACCTTTCAGTACGACCAGTTGTAGTCTCCCCTTTAACCAGTTCCTTATCCACCTTTCAATTTTCATATTGATCCCCATCTTTTCCAATTTAGCTAATAATTCCCCATGTGGAACTCTATCAAATGCCTTACTGAAATCAAGGTAAATTAGATCCACTGCATTTCCTTTGTCTAGAAAATCGGTTACCTTCTCAAAGAAGGAGATCAGGTTGGTTTGGCATGATCTACCTTTTGTAAAACCATGTTGTATTTTGTCCTAATTACCATTGACCTCAAACTCCTTATTTTCTCCTTCAAAACGTTTTCCAAGACCTTGCATACTACAGATGTCAAACTAACAGGCCTGTAGTTGCCCAGATCACTTTCCCCCACCCCCCTCTTAGATAGGAACTATGTTAGCAATTCATACAACCCCTGAGTTTACAGATTCATTAAAAATTCTTGCTAATGGGCTTGCAATTTCATGTGCCAGTTCCTTTAATATTCTTGGATGAAGATTATCTGGGCCCCCCCGATTTAGTCCCATTAAGCGGTCTAGTTTGGCTTCTACCTCGGATGTGGTAATATCTACCTCCATAACCTCATTCCCATTTGTCATCCCACCATTATCCCTAAGGTCCTCATTAAAGACTGAGGGAAAGTATTTATTTAGATATTGGGTCTTGCCTAGATTATCCTTAACCTCCACTCCATCCTCAGTGTTTAGTGGTCCCACTTCTTTCTTTGTTTTCTTCTTATTTATATGGCTATAGAACTTTTTACTATTGGTTTTAATTCCCTTTGCAAGGTCCAACTCTACATGACTTTTGGCCTCTCTCACTTTATCCCTACATGTTCTGACTTCAATAAGGTAGCTTTCCTTGCTGATCACTCCCATCTTCCACTCCTTGTAGGCTTTCTGCTTTTTCTTAATCACCTCTCTGAGATGCTTGCTCATCCAGCTTGGTTTACAACTCCTGCCTATGAATGTTTTCTCCTTTCTTGGAATGCAGGCTTCTGATAGTTTCTGGAACTTTGACTTGAAGTAATTCCAGGCCTCCTCCATTTTTAGAGCCACAAGTTCTTTGGTCCAATCCACTTCCCTAATTTCCTTAATTTTTTAAAGTTAGCCCTTTTGAAATCAAAAACCCTAGTCACAGATCTATTTTTGTTTATCCTTCCATTTAGTTTAAAGTGAATTAACTCATGATTGCTCAAACCAAAGTGTTCCCTACAACCATTTCTTCTATGAGGTCCTCACTACTCACCAAAACCAAATCTAAAATGGCATCCCCTCTTGTTGGTTCAGCAACTACTTGGTGAAGGAATCCATCAGCTATCGCATCTAGGAAAATCTGAGCCCTATGATTATTACTAGCACTTGTCCTCCAGTCTATATCTGGGAAGTTAAAGTCTCCCATTATCACACAATTCCCATTAGTATTTACTTCATTAAAAACATTAGAAAGGTCTCTATCCATATCCAAATCAGATCCCCGTGGTCTATAGCAAACCCCAAGCACTATCTCACGGGAGGCTCCAGTAGCTTTCTTCCCCAATGTGATTTTTGCCCAGACAGACTCTTTTCCATTCCATCCCTTATTTCTTTACAGTCTACCTCATCATTGATGTACAATGCTACTCCACCACCTTTGCCTTTATTTCTGTCTTTCCTAAACAACACATAGTCTTCAATACTTCAGCTGTGTGCAACAAATTCATTTCCAAATATACATTCCACACTAAGGCTATACATTTAGCCAGTGACAATACTTTTCACACTTCCTTTCCACCTCCTGTTTGTTTTAAATTTTTGATTTGGGTCAAACCAAAAATGAAATTTGGCAAATCAAAAAAAAGTTAAGTGTTTTTGGGTTGGATCAAAACATTTTTATTCTGGGCACTTTAAAAAAAAACAAGGAATAGATTCACAAAATGGGAAAGGGTGGAGAAGAGCTGGTGATATTGGTGCTACTCTCCATATAACTTTTTAGCCCAGTGGTTAGGGCACTCAACTAGGGATGAGAGCACCCCAGGTAGTGTAGAGAAGGGATTTAAACTTGGGTCTCCCACTGGGCTATGAAGCTTTCTCAATCTCTCCTGCTGAAGCTGTCCCACTTCTTATAAATAATCATCAAAGCAGGCACTTGAACTTGGGCCTCCCATATCCTAGGGGAGTCCTCCAATGTCACTCATGTCAATGAATAATCATTTGGCTAGGAAAAATGTGTGAATGAGTCTATAGCCTAGGGGTTAGGTCACTCACATAGGATGTGGGTGGTTCCAGTCCCTGCTCCAATAACTATTCATTTATAAAAAGTCAAACAGCTTCCACAGGAAAGATTGAGAAAGCCCCACATGAGACTAGTCCATAGCCCAGTGGTTAGAGCACTTTCCTGCAATGTGAGAGAGAGAAACTGAAATTCCTTCTCCACATCAGGCAGCAGGGCAACTGAACCTGGGTCACCCACCTGAGTGCCCTAACCACTGCCTCTTAAAGTTATAAAAAGGGCAATACCCCCAGAGTTTTGTTAATATAGTCCTTTGCTTTTGTTAGAAGTGTCCCAAAGTCTAAACCAAAATTTTTGAGTTGGTTAAAATGAAACCTTTTGTTTCAGCCTTTCCAATAGGAAGATCATAATAAACACAGAATTCCAACTCAGGCCATTAAGTGGTCAGAAGTAACTGGAGGGGCTTTAGTCCACACCTCCCTTTATGCTCTTGAGTCAGAGGATGACAGCAGCTGTGCATGCGCAGACCAATGGGCACTACATGCTGCAAATCTCTGGTCTCAGATGCATGCAGGACATGTACCCACATGTGGAATACATAGGGACCAGAACTCAAAAGAACATTTTGATTTTTTGAGGCTGAAATGGGACTGCATTTTTTTGCTGAATAAACTATTCACCAATACAATTTCACCCCACTCTACTTATAAATAAGCTGGTTACTAGCTTACAATACCTTTACATATAATTAGCGATTTTACTAACTGAAAATTGTCAGCTATATTAGAGGACTAATTCTTATGTACAGCTAAAAATAGTTAATAGTTAATATTCAGTTGCCCACTTATTCATTAGCAGGAGACCACTGTTCTCTAACCAGATTTCATTCCATTGAGATGATGGAGCCCATTCTTCTCCTTACATGAGTGTCATTCATACACAGATATAGTTGATTTTTGTTTCAGCTACCTTACAATTATGCAGACTCTACTTCTTCATTCTGGGCAAAATTTCCTTTGGTGTTACAATACTAGATAATATTCTTGGAATAGAACAACATCCAAAATACCAATAAAAACAAAAAACACACCTATTAGTAGATTTGCATTTTCTTTTGGCCACAGCATTGCACTGGAAGCTTATGTTCAGCTGATTTTCCACTATGACTCCAAAACCTTTTTCAGTCACTGCTTCCCATGATGGAGTGCTCCCTCCTGTAAGTCTGTCCTACGTTCTTCATTTCTAGATGTACACATTTTTGTTTATGAATGGTGCATGCAGCCACTGTAGGACATTTTTAAACACTTACTGTACTAACACAGCAGACTGATTGCATCTCTACAAGAATTTAGCTGCAATCTACAATCAAGTAACTGTGGTATTAGAAAATAAAGTGACTCATCAAGTGGAAGAGTGATGTGCATAGAAACCGAACATTGTGCTCGGATGTTTGCAAAATCTTTGAAGTGAAAAATTTCTCACACCATCCTAGATTTGTCTTCATTTTTATTTTGACTGTTGACCCCAGAAACTGAAAGCTGGATTATTTAGTCTGAATGTATACAGGTTAAGAGGTATAGCTTCCCTCAAAGGACTGATTCTTCTATTTTGGTACACATGATACATTTATTAAATTAGATAGAATGAAAAAAAGTCAAAATGTATTTTACAATAAAAGAAAAACATGTGGACACTGGGCCTCAATACAGTGAGAAACAATGCCTCCAGAATGATTACAGCAAAAACATCCTCTGTACAGTATTACATGTCAACCAACACAAGCAGTAATATTTGCAAAGGGAAAACATTTGGTACCTTCAGCACACAAGAACAGCGGTTGAAGAGAAAGTAGCAAGGATCTAGCTAGACAAACATATTCCTATCTTTAGCCAGTGCAGACCCTTGACAGGATTGAAGCTAGTGCAAACAACACTAACTTTTAGCAGATGCCAGTATTACACAGCTGGCTTTGGCTCCAGGCTGTTGTAAGCTGCTGAGTGTGACAGAAGTACGATAAAGACATATTATTCTATTAAATGAAGCATATATGTCACATGCTGCAACAGAACGTGTGATGTATTTAACTGAAAACAAAACCCAGCAAGGTATTGCCTTTCAGTTCTGCATTTCTGGACCCTCAACTGCTAGCTTTAACTATTCCTTGCCAGTTTAAAATCCCTCAGAACTGAAACTGACAAGAAACAGCAAAACAATTGTGTGCGCGCGTGGGGGGGATATCATATATTGAGAAAAACTGAGTAGGCTTGTGATTTCTGTGTTGTTAATTTTAATGACAAAAAATACAGTAGTGCATCTTGGAGGCTTCTTTTTACATGCATAATGCTTGAGCCTCCATTGAATTAAAATCCCCAGGTCAATATTTCTTAATATGAACACAGTATATTTTAATCCCATAGAGTCCAATTTATTGGCCATTCTGCTCCTAAACTACTCACCTTCAATCTATGCAGCTCTCTGCTATACTTCATATAACAAATGCATCTTACAAAAAAGGACTTCCAGTAGGTCTAGGGGTCCCATGGAAAATGTAAGGATCCCCAGAAATTCAATCTAGTTAGTCTAACATTCTCACTTCCTCCTCCTAATTGTTAAGAGCACTCAGAGCTGTTTGTTCTATGCTTACATTTCAGCCATAGCAGAATTAGCAATACAATCTCAGGTGACAGCAAAATTACTTTCCCAGACACAGATCAAACCAAGACTACTTGCTTTAGAAAAATCTGCTACTGTAGACTCTAAGTAACTATATATAAATCTTTATTATACACATTTTCCCTGAATTGTTCTACTCTAGCAATTCATACCATTTGTACTAGTGTTATAGCAAGGGACTCATCCCTACATTTTTCCCAAGAAGTTGAGTGATGATCATCTTTTGCTTTAAGGTGTAGGCTGGCAATGCCACAAGAAGTCGCTGTGTTATGAAGATAAAAACCAGATGCTCAATCTAGTGTTGAGTTTTGTGATTAACATGCGATAACAGAGGTTACGAACAAGAGGAGCAAGGCTAGCTTCTTGATGAAAAGTTGTTTCTAGAGAAGCAAAAGGTAAAGATTTACCTGCATAGCCCATTACAATGCAGAGAGAGACACTGTAGCCTTGAATTCTTAGGGAAATGTAAAACCAGTGGGAGAATGTGAAGACAACTAAATTTTTACAAGATGCAAGTCTGCCAACTCAGACAATGGGGAATTTTTAACATAACTAACAAGTGAGTGTCTGATACATCATGAAAAGAAGTTAAAAAAATCAAGCAATGAAAAAA
The DNA here is from genome assembly GCF_013100865.1 of Trachemys scripta elegans. Taxonomy (NCBI): domain Eukaryota; kingdom Metazoa; phylum Chordata; order Testudines; family Emydidae; genus Trachemys; species Trachemys scripta. Next base: position 107,944,157 of record NC_048301.1, on the reverse strand, counting down.
CCAGGACAACTTTGGTATTGTATTTTAAAAACTCTCAACCCCCACACTTAAAGATATTGGGGAAAGCAGTTTATTCGTAAATATTGAAGAATCTTGTGCTTGGGGAAGAAGAAAAAAAGAGGGGAAGGAGAGAGAATAAAGGCTCTTTCCTTATTCCAAACCTGGCTTACTAAAGTTCTCATGAACCACTCTTGAGATCCTGTATTTCAAGTGTACATTCAAACACGAAGAAAATACAAGCTATGGCTATTATAGAAAGTATTGTAAAACAGTTTTAAAAACACCACCAAAAACCAGAAGAGTCACATTGCACATTATTGAAAATAAATTTGTGCATACTACTTAAAGTGCATTGCTTTGCAGTTTTAAAAAAATTAAGAAGCTGCAGAAATTTATCAAACACGTATAATCTGTTCCCTCTCCAAAGGCTCTGCAATTCTATGCTAGAATGTTGCATACACATTAACACAGGCAATGACTGTATGCAATCTCCTTCCCCTTTATGAGGATCTGCCAATTTAGGATATGTCAGATTTTCCATTATCTCACAAGATAATTTTGATATTTGTATGCATATAATTCAATTGAATTAGTTAAGATCAACTGTAACTCAATGAATCATCAAAACAGCTCTTTAAAAACTTTATACCTCCTGAAGATTCTGCAGCTCTTTGCTACTCCTTATTCCAGACTACCAAAAAACCTTTCCTTATTAAAAAGTAATTTTTTCCTCCATGCAAAAAGACAGTTTTGCTGAAAAACAGGAGTGTAGCATGTTTCTTCTTAAAACAAATGCTATACTTAAAAAAAAAAAAAATACCCCCAAAAACGTTCTTATTACAAGATAGCTCCTTAAATAATTAAATGCTTATTTTATACATAATTTTCCAAGTATAAATTCTTTCCTTCTGCATTCATCCTTTGGAATAATCAGGAATGTAGAAGCAAGAAGAGTGCAAGTAACTGCAGGAACACATTAGGGCCCAATCTTGTCCTCTGATGCACAGTGTGTATTGCTGTATATAGAAAACCACTTCCTGCAGATTTTACTAATACAGCAACATCACATGGTAGGATTGAGCCCCCAAATGCCCACCAAACAGATATATATTGCTTTGGTGCCCAATCACGAGGATAGGTGGGTGGGGCTACCTAATTAGAAACACTAAAGACTACAACAAGAAAGCCAGCTTGTTAGTAAATTTAAAACTATGTTAAAGATAGTTGGACTATTCACAGCAATAACTGAACACCACAGGACAAAACAAAGGGCATTGTGTAATCATTTTTTATATCTCTGGCAGAAACAGGTGGCTTACTGAAACAAAAACATTTTATTAAAAGCAGTATGTAAAGAAAAAAAATCCAACTCCCAGAAAACATAACTCTTCCTATCTAACAGAGCAGTAAATCCTGTACTGCATACTGTTAAGAGAGATCATATAAACATGGTCTTGTTTTCAAACAGAGAGAAGGAAGAAAAAAGCAGCATACCCACACACCCCTGAAAGCAATATAGCCACATATGATAAGGCTGGTATTAACAAAAAAGCTTCTGTAGAACATATGTAAAACAAACTGTAGAAGAAAAAGTGAAAAAAATGTGCAAATATCCAAGGAGAAAAAGGGGTACAATCTCTTTTAGACAGAATGCTCACAGGAATGTTAGGAAATTCTTCCTCTAGCTAAATCCCTGGCTTGGCAAGTCAAAATAAAGGTGGCATCAAGAACAGCGACAATGCAGGGCTTGGGGTCTATAACTCTTCTGCAATCTGAAGTAACGAGTTGATAGCTGCATCCTTGTTCCCTCTCTGGGCTTCTAGCACTGAACGAATTACTTCCTTGTCCATATTGGGGAACATGTCTTGGATTGATTTCAGATCCTCTTCATTACACACGTGCTGAGGGTTGACTGGAGGAGGTGGCACTGCCACTGGTACCATGCCTGGGTTACAGACTGCAGGCATTCCTGAAAACAAAAACAGAGGAAATTAAAAATTCCTCCTACATGAATAATAAAATGCTCATTGTTGATCAAACGAAATAGGCACAAAAGGGTATTTATTCTACATATTTCAGAGAAAAGTGTTGACTTAATTTGTAGATGGAAAAAACACTGATATTTGGGAAGTCATCTGACTGTGGCAAACAAGACTTTTCCTATAATTACGTTTTGATACTAGCCACACTATTACCCTCTGCGCAATGTTCCAAAAGTACTCAGTGAATGCAGTGATGGGCTTGGCATAAAGACCTAGACAAATAAGGCAAGCATAGGCAGGCTCTACAGTTTTAGAAAAGGCACCCAGGTACTATGATTTCAGGCTACACAAAAAACATAATAAAAAAAAAAGACAGTGTTCGCACTCTTTTATTAAGTCCTTATGGGTTTATATCATGGTTTGCAGGATCTTTTTGTTACACGTAAAGGCCATATCACTAATGAACTCGATGCAATAAAATTTCATTGTTGAAAACAAAATAAACTAAGGACAAACCCTGATCCTATATGAATAGTCTGATGTCCGAAGTCATGTTTCTTGACAAGGGTAATCAAGAGAGCTCTGATAAAAGGGGATTTCCATGATCATGAGCTCCATTACATCGAAAAAGGAATGCATTAAAGTAACTCATTGTTCCCAAGTAGATTGGGAGCAGATATAAGTGAACAAAAAAAACCCCATGAATTTTGAGGTCATGTCTCTTCTCGCATAAATAGTATCCAATTGTTCAACATGTGACATCAGAGCTATGCTGCAAGATGAGGAATTCTGGTTTTTATTCCCATAGACTGACACTTTCCTTGACCTTACTGTGTTTCCCAGTTTTTAAGGCAGAGGACAGAAACCACTTCAGAGATATTTTATTTTGGAACTTTTGCATTACATTGTTAAGTCACAGTACTATCAAAGTCAAGAAAGAAAAATTTACAGTGTAATATTGTCATAACTATAAAGGGAAGGGTAATAGCTGTCCTGTGTACAGTATTATAAAATCCCTCCTGGCCAGAGACTCCAAAATCCTTTTCCCTGTAAAGGGTTAAGAAGCTCAGGTAACCTGGCTGGCATCTGACCTAAAGGACCAATAAGGGGACAAGATACTTTCAAATCTTGGGGTGGGGGAAGGCTTTTGTTTGTGTTCTTTGTTTGGGAGTGTGTTCGTTCTCGGGACTGAGAGGGACTAGACATCAATCCAGGTTCTCCACAACTTTCTAAACAAGTCTCTCCTATTTCAAACTTGTAAGTAAATAGCCAGGCAAGCCGTGTTAGTTTTCCTTTGTTTTTCTCAACTTGTAAATGTACCTTTTACTAGAGTGTTTATCTTTGTTTGCTGTACTTTGAACCTGAGACTAGAGGGGAGTCCTCTGAGCTCTTTAAGTTTGATTACCCTGTAAGGTTAATTTCCAGACTGATTTTACAGAGATGATTTTTACCTTTTTCTTTAATTAAAAACCTTCTTTTTAAGAACCTGATTGATTTTTTCCTTGTTCAAGATCCAAGGGGTTTGGATCTTGATTCACCAGGAGTTGGTGGGAGGAAGGAGGGGAATGGTTAATTTCTCCTTGTTTTAAGATCCAAGGGGTTTGGATTTGTATTCACCAGGGATTTGGTGAAGGTTTTTCAAGGTTTCCCAGGAATGGAATCCATTGAAATGGTGGCAGCCGAACCAGAGCTAAGCTGGTAGTTAAGCTTAGAAGTTTTCATGCAGGCCCCTACATTTGTACCCTAAAGTTCAAAGTGGGGATCCAGCCTTGACAAATATGGAGAGGAATATTTAAAACCAGGGCTTTCTGAAACAAGTTCCTAAAAAATCATGCACACTCCATATAAAAAGTACATTTTTACCATCACCTGATGACCTTGTAAATAATTCAAATCATGCCTAAAGTTCAGAAACACAACTAAAAGAGTTGCACAGTTACAGTTTATTTTTATAAAGCTAATCTTGGTAGCCAAGGATGGTGCACTAAAGACCTTTGTAAAGAATTTTGTAATTATTTCAATTGATTGCATTCTAAACTATGGCATTGTTGTACAAGACATCATTTGACTAAAAAACTTTGACTGGGGAGTACTGGACACTACATCGGTTTCCTGCTTATGCAGCTTATAAAATAAAGAACCTTTTTGTATCAAACTTGGTTTTAAGTTAAAGTTAATTTGTTCTTCTGACCCTATTTTATTTTAAACTGGTATTCCAGGGATGTGATTTTTATTTAAAATGTCCCTCCATGATCTAGAATGTCAGGTGGTAGCTGTATTTGCAGCAGCATGGTCAAATCCAGAGAGTTTGAGCTGCTGAACAAGACTTATCAAGAAGAGCCAGCATACAAAAATTTGCAATGATTCATACTATCAGACATGTTAGTGATAGAGCCCTTATAACATAATTCCCATGTAACTGGTGTATCCTTTTGCACCAAGGATGCCTCTCCATGGGAGGGAATCCCAGTTACTAGGAAGAGACAAGTAATGGTAATGGAGGATTCAATCATTGGAAATATAGATAGCTGGATTTGTTATGACCAGGAGAACAGCATGGTCAATTGCCTGCCAGGCAAGAAGGTTACAGATCTCTCGAGACATCCAGACAAACTTATGTGCAGTGCTAGGGAGGAGCTGATGGCCATGATACATGTGGGTACCAATGACATAGAAAAATATAGGAGAGACGTCCTGGAGACCAAATTTAGGCTGCTAGGTAAGAGATTAAAGTCCAGAACTTACATGGTAGCATTCTCTGAAATGTTTCCAGTTTCATGTGCAGGGATAGGAAGAACCGCAGGGTCTCAATGCATGGATGATGTGATGGTGTAGGGAGAAGGGTTTTAGATTTATTAGGAACTGGGGAACTTTTGGGGAAAGGAGGAGCCTATACAGGAAGGACAGGTTCCACCTAACCAAAATGGAACTAAACTATTGGCATATAAAATTAAAAAGGTCAGAGGAGTTTTTAAACTAAGGGCTGAAGGAAAGCTGACAGGTGTGGAGGAGCATACGGTTCAGATAGAGACATCCTATAAGGGAGGATCTATTAATGGGGATTCTCTATAGCCTAGTAAAGAGGGAAAGATAGAAGTTGATAAAGTACAAGTAGGAACCGAGGAGAAACAGTCAAATGAGAGAGTCCCATTCAGTTACATGACATGACGGCAGACAACTAAAAAGTGACAAATTTTATAAGTGCATATACAAAAATGTTTGACGTCTAAATACTAAAATAGGTGACCTTGAGAGCCTGGTATTAAATAATGATATTGATTTAATAGGCATCACAGAAACTTGGTGGAATGACGACAATCAATGAGACACTAACACCAGGACACAAAATATATAGGAATGACAGCTCATGCTGGTAAGGGAATGGCAGTATATGAGAAAGAAAGCAGGGTCAAATATAGTAAAAATCTTAGATAAATCAAACTTGCTATAAAATCTCTTATTATTCAAGCATGGAATTTCTAATAGAGTATATCAGAAGGTATATACTACTGACCACCGGACCAGGATATTGATGGTGACTGTGAAATGCTCAGGGAGATCAGAGGTGCTATAAAAATAAGAAACTCAATAATGGGGGATTTCAACTATCCCCATATTGACTGGGTATATGTCGCCTCAGGACGGGATGCAAAAATTAAGTTTCTAGACACCATTAATGACTGCTTCGTGGAGCAGCTAGACCTGGAACCCACAAGGGGAGAGGCAATTCTTGATTTAGTCCATGATTTAGCATAGGATGTGGTCCAAGAAGTGAATACAGCTGAACCGCTCAGTAATAGCAACCATACTATAATTAAATTTAACACCCTGGTGTGTGGGGGGGGGAGGAGAGAGAGAGAAGAGGAAGGGGAGAATACCACAAAAGCCACCATGGTAGGTAGCATTTAACTTCAGAAAGGGGAACACCACAAAAACGAGGAAGCTAAATGGAAATTTAAAGGAATAGTCACAAGAGTGAAATGCCTTCAAGCTGCACGGGAACTTTTTATAAACATCATAAAAGAGGCTCAAATTAAAACAAATATGAAGAGGACCAAAAAAAGGCCACCATGCCTAAACAGAGTAAAAGCAGCATTTAGAAGCAAAAAGGCATATTTTAAAAATTAGAAGTCAAAGCCTACTGAGGAAACTAGAAAGGAACAAACTCTGGCAAATCAAGTATAATTAGATAGGCCAAAAAAGAATTTGAAGACCAACTAGCAAAAGACAAAATAAACCCAGCAAACACATTTTTAAGTACACTAGAACCAGGAAGTCTGCCAAACAGTCGGTGGGATCACTGGTCAATCAAGGTGCTAAAGGAGCACTCAAAAAAGACAATGCCATTGTGAAGACACTAAATGAATTCTTTGCATCAGTCTTCACTGCATAGGATGAGAGCCCAGGAGACTCCCACATCTGAGCCACTGTTTTTGGCTGACAAATCTGAGGAACTAGCCCAGACTGAGGTGTCAATACAGGAGGTCTTTGAACAAACTAATAAAATTAACAGTAATAAGTCACCAGGAACAGCTGGTATTCACCCAAGAGTTCTGAAAGAATTCAAATACGAAACTTCAGACCTACTAACTTTGGTATGTAAACCTGCAACTTAAATCAGCTTCTGTACCAGATGACTGGAGGACAGCTGATGTGACTCCAATTTTTTTTTAAAAAAGGCTCCAGAAGCAATCCTGGCAGTTACAGGCCAGTAAGCCTAACTTTGGTACCAGGCATATTGGTTGAAAATATAGCAAAGAAAAGACTTATCAGATGCATAGATAAACATGATTTGTTGGGAAAGTCAACACAGCTTTTGTAAAGGGAAATAAATTATTATTATTTGTTTGAGAGGGTCAAGCAAACATGTGGAAGAGTGATGCAGTGGATATAGTGTACTTAGACTTTCAGAAAGCCTTTGACAAGGTCCCTCACCAAAGGCTCTTAAGCAAAGTAAGCTGTCATGGGATAAGAGGGAAGGTCCTCTCATTAATCAGTAACTGGTTAAAAGACAGGAAACAAAGGGTAGGAATAAATGGTCAGTTTTCAGCAGGGAGAGAGGTGAATAATGGTGTATCCCACGGATCTGTACTGCAACAGTGCTGTTCAACATATCCATATACCATCTGAAAAGAGGGGTGAATAGTGAGATGGCAAAGTTTACAGACAATAAAAAAATTACTCAAGATAGTTAAGTTCAAAGCAGTCTGTGAAGAGTTACAAAGGGATCTCACAATACTGGGTGACGGGGCAACAAAATGGCAGATTAAATTCTATGTTGATAAATGCAAAGTAATGCACGTTGGAAAATATAGTCCTAACTATACATACAAAATGGGGTCTAAATTCAGACAAGAAAGTTTTTGGAGTCATCATGGATCTCTGAAAACACCTGATCAATGTGCAAGGACAGTCAAAAAGGTTAATGTTAGGAACCATTAGGAAAAAGATAGATAATAAAACAGAAAATATCAAAACAATACTCTATAAATCTATGGTAAGCCCACACCATGAATAGTGCATGCAGTTCTGGTTGCCCCATCTCAAAAGAGACAAACAGAAATGGAAAAGGTACAGAGAAGGTCAACAAAAATGATTAAACGTATGGAACAGATTCCACATGAGGTAAGATTAAAACAGACTGGGACTATTCAGCTTGGTAAAAAGATGACTAAGGGAGGAAATGATAGAGGTCTATAAAATCATGAATGGTGTGGAGAAAGTGAACAACACAACACAATCAAGGGTCACACAATGAAATTAATAGGCAGCAGGTTTAAATAAACAAAAGGAAATACTTCACATAATGCGCAGTTAATCTGTGGAACTCATTGCCAGGGGATGTTGTGCATGCCAAAACTATAACTGAATTCAAAAAAGAACTAAAAAAAGTTCCTGAAGGACAGGTCTAACAATGGCATTTGTCAAGATGGCCATGAATGCAGCCACATGCTCTGAGGGTCCCTAAGCCTCAGACTGCCAGATGCAGAGACTGGACACCAGGGGATGGATCACTTGATGACTACCCTGTTCTGTTCATTCCCTCTGAAGCACCTGGCATTGGTCACTGCTGCAAGACAGGATACTGGGCTAGATGAACCATTGGTCTGACTCAGTATGGCCTTTCTTATGTTGGGAATGCTGATAAAAGCCAGTAAAAGTTTTCCTTCCTTAAGAGACATCATCTTTGACCTTACTGATGATAAGACCTGACATTTTACCATTAAGAATTTTTGTAGATTTTGAAAGACTGAAATATAATAAAAGCAAGTGAATGAGGATCTCTTTAGTTGACATAGGCCTTCAGATATGTAAGAGAACTTACCAAAAATGAACTCCACCAAAAACTTGTCTCTACATCACAACCCTGAAGCAAGCAGGCAGGAAACCAGCCATTTGCACAAACTTTTCAGGAACTACATCTTTCAGTTAACATTTTGCTTTCCACTGCTCTTCTTTCCATAGAAGATTTGTGGATTAAGACCACGCTGCTTCATGAATATGGCCATACCTTAATAAAACGTAAGTCCTCCTGCTTTCCATAAACAAACCCAAGACATGCAAGAGTTAAACAAGAATCTTGTTCAGTTAGTGAACCCACATTTTCCAATGCACCACAAAGTGTTCCAATTCCAAACATTCCTCCTTTTTCAGTGATTTAAAAAGGTGTTTTGCTCCATTGCCTTCCTTTTTCAAAGACCTACATGAAAGCAATTTAAAACTCATCCACCTTAAGTAACCCATCACAAAGGCCCTTTTGGGGGGGGAGGGGTGGGGGGAGTTCCCCCATCCAGGAATATATCTGTGTTTATTACAAAAATATAAAAAACAGGTGGAGAATTGGTGCAAAAACTTTACTTCACAGCCTTCTAGATAAAAGTCCAGGTTAATATTGGGGGACAGGAAGAAAGGGAAAAAGACAATAGAGATAACTAAGAGAACTGAAAGTAAAAGCTATTTAATGCTGTGACTTATTTCATGAACTGTATATTAACAGTACATACACATATGCACCTGCATCTGTGCATGTGTATTTTCCACTACATTGCCTTACTTTAACAGACAGCGTCACATTTACATTTAGACTAATTTATTGTTAACAGACAGATCTAACGTAATATATTGGAGTCTTAACAGAATGTGCATTTTCATGTACTTCAATGGTCCAAAATTTGGATGAAAAATAAATCCATAAAATACAAAAATGAAGGGCCTTGCCCATCAGGCACCTTGCCCCATCCTAAATAAGCTTGACTTAGAACTGACAAACATCACAAACTAAATATACATGTCTAAAGCCTTCATCAGTGAAGATGGCTCCCGTGTAGCACAAGGAAGACAACACCATATATGGGTAAAGCAACCCAATCAAATATTTTGGTCTCTTACTATCACTGTCAAAAAAATAGTTGGGGTGCAAATGATCTCAAAACCTTAATTTTCAGCCTCAGGTTGTCTTTTAATAGAACACCAGTTTCTAGACACAGTTTGTAAAACTGTTTTAAAAGATTCATTAAAAAAAATAAAACAAAACAAAACAGATTCAGCATCAGGTGAATAGCACAACCAATAACCATCTTACTCAAGAAAGGCAGTATCACTCCAGTTAGTTTCTGAAGTGATTCACAAACAATAGAAACAGATCAGCTAATCCACAAATTTAAAGTTGTATGTCTTGTCACAGTCAGAATCACAAAGGCCTCAGGGTTTCCTTTCCTACTGTGTCATAAGAACGTATTAACTCTTGAATCAGACATTTGTAAAACCACTACTGAATAAATAAATATTCTCAACTTTAGAGTTTAATATATTTTTCTTTCCTCCATCTTCTCCCTCATTATTGCACAAACTGCAGACAAGTGTTTTTGAACATTTTGTATCACTTTAAATTCATTCGGTGCACAAAATTAGTCCAAGCACAACTACGTTGAGTACCATAAAACAAAGAGTGATATTTAAATACCATGATGAAAGTTTACTTTGTCTCATTTACTGTATATTCTCTATATAGTTTTTCAAAATTTAAAGAATACGTTTTTTTAAATAAAAATCAAATATCACTCCCAATTTACATGACAATCTTCCTGTTAAAGAATTAGATTTTTAAGATTGAGGTTTTTTTTTTTTTAACTAAAACTGCTTGACATATTAAGTAGCTTTAATTTTATAACTTCATTTAACATATACTGTGTAACAGCTCATTTTTCATTCACAAGCATAGACAGAAGATAATAGTATTAAACGTTTTCAGAGGAGCTGGAATTGCACACTGCCATTACGCTCTTGCTTCCAGTACTACATAGAAAGTATAAATTAAAAGTGGAGAGTCTGTTCTCTAAAGCATCAGCGTGACTGCAGTGGGAAACATGCTGGCACAAGCGATGACATTCCAAGAATATAAAAATGAACATGTAAAATAGCAAGTCAGTTGATAGCATATTGTGGTCATTTAAGAACAGCAGTAGAAGCAGCAAGGGGAAATTTTTTTATCCAGATTGTACACAATGCATTACACAAATATTTTGCGTCTTAGTTTTTAGTTCAGTCAAGTGCCTTATGGTCATTTCTTTTCCTCAAAAGTTTTAACAATGAAATATGACACTACATACAATAGCTCCTTGCAGGCTATACCATTTTAATAGTTCTGTGGAAATGCCACTGGGGGGAGCTTTTCGATGGCATCCAACTAATTTTTGCCTAATTCATTCATACCTTTGAAAATTTCCCAAAATGTTTGTTTTGTACAAAGACACACTTGTGTTGGGATTTTTGGTGTTAAAAACTATAGGCCATAATTTTATTTTTAGAACACCAAATTCTGTCTCAACATATCCAGTTATGGCATTAACTACAAAATGAACTGACATCTATGGAAAACATGAACATTCTCCAATCCCACAATAATTCTGGTGCTCTGGCAAGGCTAACTAAGATAGTAGAACCAAGCCAATCAAGTTGCTTTGTATTTTATTTACACCGTTTTATCTGGAATTCAGGATGCTAGTAAATGACATTTGATTTATTTAAGAAGAAATCTAGCCCTTCATGAAGGCACTGGACTGGACTTTTTAATACTAAGTTCAAATTGAGGATGTCACAATAGCTATTTGAGAGTTCAAAATTAAGGATTTGTCAGTGTATATCACTTTGACAAACTATTCAAGAGAAAGGGAGTCATCTGTTAAACCAGTGCCTTAGGCCTAGAGTCACAAAAATACCACAGTACCTAAACTCCAGACTTAAACACAGAATGAAGTGCCTAGGTGCAAAAGTCCCAGTTTTTGGCTTCAGTGCGATTCACAGAATTCATGCTGAATCCCGTAGGTTCCTAACCTCACTTGGCATCTAATTTTTTGCAATAAAAAGTTCCCTAGATGCCCGTTTCTGCCTCTGGGCATGCACACTGCTGCCTCACTCTAGGGGTCTGGGCACCTATCTCCCATCTAAGCAACAGAATGATTCACTAACCAGGAAAGACAGGTGTTCAACCAGCTATCTCGTGCACAGGGCCTAGTAAGCATCTCAGAAACAGCCTACCGGATTGGGCACCTCAGGCAAGTTCACACAAAACAGCTGAGGGAGGACCTCCCTCATAACTTGTAGCCCAGTGGTTAGGGTTCCACTGTGGATAAATAATTAGTCACTGTGAGGAGGGTGGGGGGGGAGGGGATAAGAGCACAGAGATGGACCTACACAAGCATGAGAATGATTCTATAGCTTGGTGGTTAAAGGACTCACCCAGGATGCGGTAGAGCCAGAGTCCAATCCCCTGCTCTAACAACTAATTATTCATCCACAGTGGAACTGCTTCAACAAAAGAAATGGAGGGATCCCCATATTATAATACCCCATAGCTCACTGGTTAGGGCACTCAGCTGAGAGGTGGCAGATGCCTGTTCAAATCTGTTTTCATCGGGGGGTTCCCATATCCCAGATGAGTACCTGACCACTGGGCTAAAAGTCAAGCTAGAGGTCCTCCTCCACTGGCTACCTTCTTGCAAAAACACCTGAGATGCTTAACTACAGTGTTCACAGCTGAAAATTGCTAGTAGAGATAGGCATCCCCTGCAGTCCAAACTGAGGCATCTATCTCAGTGAGAGGGGAGGGACTTAGCACATACCCATCTTACTGGCATCTCCCATTGGCTAGTTTGGATGGCTTCCTGTCTAGCATCCTGGCTTTTGTGAATAGTGGTCTAAGGCACTTCTCTCTCCCCATTCAATGTATAAGGAGCCTAAGTGCCTAACTCAGGCTTTGAGAATCAGCGTGTTCCTAGGTTCCCAAAAGTTAGGTGCTGCACGCCTCAGCATCACAATGCCGAAGTACTTTTGTGAATCTAAGCCCAGCTACCTTGAGTAGTGCTCACACAGAAATAGGCATCAGATGACATAGCTAAGACTAATAATTAAAACGAATATTGCTTCCAAAAGGCACATGGTGGTGAAAAAGTTTACCCATGAGAATGCAAGGTGTAAGGCTTCAGCCTGCTAAGGTAAGAGGGGTGGGGAAGGGAAAGAAAGAATAGGAAGCTTTGTCAATGTGTCACTGGAGAACCTGTTAGTACATGAGCTTCCAAGAAGTTTTTGAAGTCCCCTCCACTCCCACAGTAAAAAAACAAAAACTTAACAGTGGCAGGGGTTGGGATAGTCCTCTCTCCCTCTATAAAAAAGTTACACGTGCAAAATTAGTGCTTGTTGACATTAAGAATGGTTGCTACCTGAACTAACCCACAAGACTACTTGAACCAGATGCTGTCAATGACTTTGGAATTTGTTCTACATCTTTCCAGCACGGCTTGCCTTTGTGTATCGATGACTTTAGTATACAGGAAAACTTTACTACTTTCATGCTGTTTTAGTTTAAAAATCCTAAAACTAATAATTTTTAATCTGTAGACTACTATAACTAATCCCATTTATTTCTGAAGTCTCTGGAAAGAAAAAGAAAAAAAAAAACATTAAAAGACCATTAGCACCTGCAACAGGGCAAAGATGCTTTTGAATCTTAAAACAGATGTATTAAAACTGTTTTATTGTGACATCCAAGTGCAATGCTCTGTGGTACAATATGTCGTGTACAAACAAAAAGCAATTTCAATGAGCTCGTGCAAAGATTCTCGATCCAATATGGTGGGGTGAGATAAGAGCTCAGAAGACTTACCCAGAGCAAAGTACTCAAGCCCTGAGGATAGGTAGGAAAGGAATAAGACATGGAAAAGAAACATTAATCTACTTTTTACCAGGAAATGAACAGTTTACCCTCCAAGGATGAGAGTCAGGCAAATTCAGATACAAAGCTGTTAGACTATGGATCCCAGCCTTCATATTTCCAGTGTCTTTTAATTAGACGTACCTTGTTGCAACAGTCAGATCAGATTTCCTGAAGATATAGTGAGGTGGTTTACAGAAGTGGTGATCAGAAGGAAAGCTTTGTACCTAGACTGCAATTTCCTTGTGGCAGTGACTTTCTTTTCTCCATGAAAGGCAACATATCCTTATAGCACTGCATACAAATATTTAATACCGAAGTGGACTAAGAGCAAGGCGACTTGTAGATCTTAACAGACACAAGCTATTATACTAGCCCTCAGCTTTCATATTGTAATAGACTAGTTTTTTTTATTCCTATCAGAGAGCTTTTCATTAAAAAATGGTCACTGCAATCAGAGTTTACAATTTCAGAAGAATGAGTCTGCATAAATTAAGGCATCTCTTGTTAAGATGTGCAAGAAGGTGTAGGCACAATAAGCTAAGATTAGATTTGCCTCATTGGTAAGAGATACTCTATACCCTTGATGGAGCCCTAACGAGCCACTTTTAACATCTTGTAGTTCTGACTTAGGCTATGTCTACACCACACATCTTTTAGCAACACAGCTGTGCTGCTACAGCCGTGATGCTAAAAGTGAAGTGCAGTGTAGCCGCTGTTTGTCAGCAGGAGAGAGCTCTCCTGATGATAAACTTCCAGCCCCAATGAGCAGCGGTAGCTTTGTCAGCAGGAAAGCTCTCCTGCCGTCAAAGCGCTGCTCACACCAGCGTTTTTCATCTGCAAATGTGGGGGAAATGTTTTTTTCACACCCCTGAATGACAAGTTGTGTCATTCCGGTTCCAGTGTAGATAAAGCCTTAGTCAATCAGAAGTGAACTTCCTTTAGAGCCTATTAATGCTATTCCTTAGCTGGCTGTAGATGTTCTACTCAACGAAGCAAGCTCCTATTGCTTAGGGCTAGTCTACACTGGCAACATCAAAGCGCTACTGCGGCAGCGCTTTAACGTGGCTTGTGTAGTCGCGGCAGAGTTAAAAAAAACACCACCTGCACAAGGGTCGTGGCTCTCAGTGCTGGTGCACTATCTACACTAGCGCTTTACAGTGCTGAAACTTGCTGCGCTCAGGGGGGTGTTTTTTCACACCCGAGCAAGAAAGTTGCAGCACTGTAAAGTTTCAGCGTAGACAAGCTATAAGTCTACTACCTCTGCTAGACTACTAGCTCATCAGCCCAGTCATTTGAGAGTTAAGCACCTGAATACTTTTGAGGGTCTGGGCCTAAGTGACTGGGACTGAAGGTATATCACTCTGTAGATCATGTGCCTAGCTGAACTTGCATGACAGAGTTGAGGGGGAGCGGTTTGTTTGTTTTTTAAAAAACATAGTGCTTTGAAAGTTAGATGTTTCAGCAAAACACCAGTATAACCTCCACCACAGCTCCACTCTGCAAATCAAGGAGAGAACACTAGTCATTGGATGGCATAAAATGCTTTTCTTACTAACAAAAGTAATGTTCATAAGTGAAGTTAAAGATCATACAGAAATATTCTATTAGTATTTCTGCTCTAGACCAGTATTGCGCATCTCCCCCATCACAGCGTAAAAATGACCCCTTGTTACTCAACATTTTCTTCCTGTGTATATTTCGAGTCTCATCCACTTATTGTAGTGACAAACCATTTTTTCCCCTACTTTTTACTCCAGTGAGTTAGTACTACAAAGGCTGAGGGAGAGAGAGATTCTATTCTGGCTTGCACATCATGATTAACAGTCCTGCTTGCACTAAGTTCCAAATGCAGAGTCTTTTACTGATGAATGAACCAGAAAAATCATAGCTTGACTTTCAGATAACAGGTCGAGTTTGATTATAAAGTTATTTCTCATTTAAATTGAACAAATTGTGGAAGTCAGACATTTTTACAGTTTTTTTTTTAAAAGAATAGAAGTTTAACTTTTCTGAATAGACATTAAAACCCAAACACGAGGCAGTGTTTATTGCTATATTTCAGTCACCAAAAAAAGCCTTATCACCAAAACTTTCACTTAGGAATCAGTCTACAAGATGATTGCTGGAACAGAATGACACCTAGTGGCTATTTACTTAATTGCAGATGTAGTTCACTGGGAGAAATTAAGGGTATGTCTACACTGCAATTAAAAATCCTGTGGCTTACCCAGCTGATTCAGGCTCACAGGGCTCAAGCTGCAGCGCTGTTTAATTGCCGCGTAGATGTTCAGGCACAAGCTGGAGCCGAGGCTCTAAGACCCTGAGAGGTGGGAGGAGCCCAGAGCTCAGGCTGTATCCCAGGATCCCTACACCACAATTAAACAGCCCCTTAGCCCAAGTCAACTAGCACCGGCCAGGCACAGGTGTCTAACTGCAGTGTAGACAAACACTTTATAAACCCCATTGTGTAAGATTTTCTCTTTATGATTCCCATTAAGGGGAATGGGACAAGCATGGCTAAATGCCTTGTGGTCTTGGATTCACTTTGAAGGCAAGGGAACTTCTTGAGAAGAAGTGCCAATTGGGGCATCCGACCTATGTCCTTCCAATCTCACTCAAGTAAACAGAGGATGTAACCCCTCTGATATTTAGTTCCTTCCACTAACAATATGTTGTCAGACTCCACAATCTTGAGTGAGATAACAGTAACTATCTTCTTCAAAACACATTCTACATGGACTCCCCACTGCAGGCAATTGACAAGAAGAGACTTTCTGAGGCATGTATTTGAGGCCTGGTAAAATGTACCTTTAATATGTCATGAACGAGTGGAGAGATTCTGATCTGCTTGGAAATTTTTACCGTTCCCTAGCATGTGAAGATAATGCTACAAACAAGACAGTCATCTAGGTGTTTTACAAAGCCCTGGTCAGGCAGTAACTTAAAACCTTACTAACAAAGTAGCCTAGCTTTCCCTGCTGATAAGTTGTTTATGTGGAAATCACAGGTCACCTTCAACAAGAATTTGAAATGCAGGTATACCTTTATCTTATCATTCTGGAACACTATATATAATGGCTGAACCATTAATACATAGCTCTCACTCTTCAAGCCAACATGATCATGACCAGAAATGCAGTCTTCAAAGACAGATGGTCCAGGAAACATTTGAGCTGCTAAAATTGTGTTTGTAGGCACCACACAAGTCCCAGAATGGGGGTAACTCCTGAACAATAGGCAACACAATGACATAATTATGTTCAGTTCATGTAGGATTAGAGAATATAGTGGAATCTTGCACCAGTGAAATTGTAAGCCAGGTGCATTCTGACCAAACTGAAGGAGAGATTAGGTTGCTTGATGTAAAACAAGTAGTTCACAATAAAAGATTAACAGAATAATAATGAAGTTCAGATCCTTTAATCTTGCCCAGACAGAGAACCAGGTCCATTTCACAGAACGTGAATTTTCGGGTGGAATATTTCCTCCTTTCAAGTAGAATTTTCTGGTCTTTTCAAATTCAATCTAAACTGTTCAACTAACCAACCACTAGGCAAAGAGCTCAAATCAGGATGTAAAAGCTTCTGGGTAAGGAGATCTGACAAACTGAGCAGAGAAAGAAAGATTGGAAGTTCTAGCACGCCAGAGTACAAAACCCAATGAATCCAAAATGGGGTTCTACAGCTCCATGGGTGATGTTCCCATCATCTCTAACGTGCTGTGGAATGAAAGAAATATCTCACTCCAGTTAGTGAAGATCTCCTGTTGGGATATTTTAAAACAATACTGTCTATCCCTAGGAGATTGAGAACTATGGGCGTGCTGTAATGGACACACCAATCCAAAATTTCATAGCCTTCTACCATAAGTATGGATGATGATGATGATGATATGGTAAAATTATGCATAATTCACAGCAGTGTTAATGGAAAAAATAGATAATTTCATGATATGGTCATTGCGACCTTGCGGACTATGCTGCCATGCATTAACAGTTCATTAGTTCACTTTGAGCTAGTCCTGTTTGAAACAGGACTAGGTTAAAGCAAACTAAAACAGCAGCTGATCAAAGTGAACTAAAAAACTGTTAATGTGCAGCAGCAAGGTCCATATAAGTGGCAAAATTTACAGATTCTGTGATAATGTTGACCACCGTGACATAGTCATATCCTTAAGCAATAAGCAGGCTCCGCCCTTGTAGTTATACATGGTAGTATCATCTCTTAAAATCTGGAGAGAACACCCTTCAGTAAAAGTGAAATGGAATTGAACACTATAAACAAGTTATTCGGTCCAAGACCCCCTGGTCTGAGGTAATGTCATTCTAGGAACTCTTTCCTTGTTCCTACACTGCAGATGAAACTGAACTTGCAGAGGCTGAGATATCATCACTCATAAGGACAAGATGGTAGTGGTCAATAAGGGTATGCTGATTCACCCCTTGAGTTGTCCAAAAAGCTGAGGGATTCCAAAGTGTAGCATTAGTAGGTTTAAAGTATCATCTAGAGCGGAGACAAGTAAATAGCACTTGAGGGGAAGGGACTCCAGGAGTAGCTTTAATTGTATCCTGGATACTGGCATATCGATTACTCTTTACATTCAGTATCTCTCTACTCTGCTCTGTTCTCTGTTCTGACTCAGATTCTGTACAAGCTTCCAGAGATTATCAAATGCAAACTTGGAAAGATGCCATGTGCAAAATGAACTGAATTAAAAAAAAAAAAGTTGATTTGGAATTCAAACCCCCTAAAAAAAAAAATCAGAAGCATTTAATAAAAACCATTAAACTGTTCATAATATTTTTCTTCTAAGTCACCTTTGGAGTCTTTTTTTTTTTTTTAAATACACAGTGGAAAAATCTGACATTTGTTAAATAAAGAAAGCAATTCATGATGGTCTGAAAAATAAAGAATTGTTTAAGTAGAGAAGCAGGATTTCCTAATACTTTCATTCACAGTAATAACTGAAGCAACAAGTTAACTCTGAAAACAAATGCAGCAGTAATGAGTACAGTGCTACATACAAGTGTTCCATAGCCATGGCATAAGTGTGCTACACCACCCATACCAGTACAGGTATGTTACCAGATAAGGACACTTCTATACTACACAAATATGAGTTAGGAAATTAGACGTTTAATATAGGAAATAAATAAGGTCATATGCACTAAATCTCAGATTTCTGTACTTTTCTGCTTTGAAAAGTTTCACCAATAAAAGTTCTTCAAAAGATTTTTTTAAAATATTTTCAAATTAAAGTGGAAAGGGGCAGACAACACTAGATGGTGTGCACATCAGAGTACAGAAAAGCACTAATCTTTCAACTCTGAGGAAAGCTTAGTTCGCTTGTGACAATGAGTCTCAGGTCAGATCTACATTACAGACTTCCGCTAATACAGGTCAGGGACCACATGTCTTCAAACCCCTGTGCTTTTAATGGTATAACTTGTTTTGTTGGTAGGGGCTAGTTTTACTACACAAGTGCAAAGCACAACTTTGCCACTATAGCTGCATTCGCACCAGTACTTTGCTAGTATAGTATACCAGTATTCAGTGCTCAATTTGTGCCAGGGCTAAGCCCCAGCACCTCTGGGCTTGGCAGTACATTGCCCTGGCATCTCTGGGCTTGCCACATCAGTTATGAAAGTAAAAAAATTGCTTGAACCCCAGCACCTCTTTCATTACAAATTAAGCACTGCCAGAGCACTCTTAGTGGAGGCATGGTCCTTACTACAACATGCAATAGGACTGGGCCAGACAGGCTAGCATTGCAATTTTTTGTAGAGCTGTTTGAGAAATTCTGTACAGCATTCAGTTGTAATCTCCCAGGACCCATTCACACCCTCTTGTTCGTGGCGCACTGAAATTCACAAGTACTGTATATGAAGTATTTTTTTTATGACATTAATGATTTTGAAGCTACAATAAGAAAAATATTAAATTCTAATTGAAACATGCAAGAACTACATATGCATTTGGTTTACATCATAATGGAATTGCACTTCAGAGTATATGAATTATAGTCAAAACTAGGTAGCTGGCTGATTAAATGAAGTCTAACACTCAATTAAATGGCATTTCTCTGTAACACAATAACTTTTGAATGCTGGAACTGATGAATTCCAAGATTTCAGAGAATGCTCTCCCAGTGGACAGAACCCCACTGATTTTTTTTTTTTGAGGGGGGGAGAATCAAAGCTGAAAGGAAGAAGTGGGGCACATGCAGTTTCAGCATCTGGTTAGCAGAGCCAGCAGCTTCAACCACCTTTCTTAGTTGTCTATAGATCAAAGAACCAGTTGCTGGTAGCCATTAAACACGTTGCTACATAACAATACCCTTCCTCCTCCCCATTTTTAGTTCCTGATACAGTTTAAAATGTTGCTGCCCTGAAAGACTTCTTCCTCAAGATTGAAAGAAAATGAGAGTGGAAAGGAGAAGGTAGTGGTGCACAAAGAGCCCCTGGCTTGGGGGACCCAGAACCACCAGCATGAGGGAGGGAACTGTGTTGCAAGGGGGTTCCTTAACAAGGGGGAAGTGAAAGAATGCCAGAGTCCCTATTGGGTGCAATGCACTAGGACTACTAAAGCAACAAAGTGTGCAAACCTCTAGTACACTCACTGTTTAATGCTTCAATCTTTTGTATGTGCAGTTATTTCAACGGTCTTGTACACATTACTACTGTGGAGTAAATTTGCTTCCACATCCAGGTAACCCAGATTCCTGATGGAATTTAAGCTTCATATTAACTTTAATAAATGAGTTTGGAATCAGAATTTGGGTTCAACCCTTGGTGCTATGATCACTGAACTTTTGATGAGCTTAAACTTAACCCAGACTTGATGTCTCTGTCTGAACTTTTAACCAAAGCTCTGACCTGCGAACTACTCATGACACCCCCCCTCCCCTTAAGTAGCCATCTCCCCTTATCTCTTTTTGAATTTACATTTTAACCTGTTTTATCCTGTAGAATCTTGATTGATTATGCATGACCATTATGATGTTAATCACTTTGTTTACTTCTGTGTATAAATATTGATGCTCACCCCTAATAAACTTGCCACACTTACTCTGAAGCCTTTCAAGCTAAGGATAGTGTGAGCCCGTTGATCAACGAATTGGTGTCTGGTCTCTGACAGATTGTGAGCCCATACCAACTCCGCACGAACTCGGGTGCTGGAGAGGTGAGTGAGGACTTGCTTTTTTACCTAACAATCATGCCCTACCCATTCTGTCACTTGAATGCATTTATTAACTTAAACCAAAAAACCCACACTGAATTCAGTCTTTCCCTTTGATGTACACAAACTGACATTATATTAGAGTCAGCTATTGCACCTGAATCCATGTCCATATCATATCAGAATGAAACTTTTAAACACCATATGTCATGTGAGAAATAAAATATCACAAAAAGCCTATTAAATACTTTAATGCTGCTTCCGAAGTTTGAAAGGCAATTTCACAGTCTAATTGATTTTTACTACTTTTTTACAAAAATAAAAGGGGCTCTGCTTCAAAGTATAGGCTCTCTCCTTGTCCCAGTTGTGTACAATAATGCAGTGAATTTCAGCAGAGAAAGTCTATGCTAAACCCTCTGAAGAAAAGTTGGTCTTCAGCTACTTGTGTATCCTGGGCTGCCATTTTAAATAACTTTCTTCTACATGCTATTGCAAAGAAGCACTCATGGGTAGATTCTGTCCCTCTGTGAGCACAGAAGACCCTGCCAACAGAGTAGAAGTGGTCCAGTTCTGCTACACAAAAGAGGATTCGGAGAGTCTACAGGAGCCAGGACTCCCTGAGTAACGGATCCCAGCTCCATGGAAGCTTCCTGTGCACCACTGTGCAGAAGGAAGTTGGGGTCCAATTGACCTGCTGCCATATAGATGGGATCTTCCACTGTGCCAGCCTAAGGTCTTGTCCACACAAAGTAGTATTGTTTATACACAATATTCAGACAATTGTATTTCAGTTTAACTTAAACAGATTTCTAATGTATGTAGAGCTTGTCTACGCATGAAGTTATTCTGCAATAGCTATTCTGCTTTAAATTCACACCCTACCTTATTCTGCAATAACTCACGTGTAGACTAGTCTTGGTTTAAACCTAAATAAGCTTTTTGGACTGATTTAATTAACCCAGTTTATAAATCACATCTTTAGTTAATGCAATGTAAATCACAGACGAAAAGCTGACTGACTCCATATTTGGGTTTGGTTGCTCTCCTGCCTTCCCTCCACCCGTCAACATTGCACAGTTGAGAAAGGACCATAGAAAAGATACTGCCAACATCCTCCTACACAGAACACAAGAGAATATTATTCCTTCAGACCTCCAAAATAATTTTCCAAAACCCTTAAGGAAGGATGGAGAACATACCTGCAATAGGTACATATCCAACTCCTTGCTGGTATACTGTGGGCATCAGGACCACTGGCTGCGGCTGCATCATCATGGCTGCTGGTATGGACTTGATACCAAAAGGATGACAGAAAAGAACAGTTAAACACAACTAAAGTTGACAATGCACTTGAGCAAAACCTTCAAGTCTTGCTAGTCACTTTACATTGACTAGTACAGCAAACTAGCAATAATAGATATGAATATCACTTTTCAGGAAGTCAATGAGTACGCAAAATGAATTGCCATTTGAAGGAACGAATCTATAACCCACAAAGCCATGTCAAATTAAGCTAGCTTTTTGTAACAATTCCCAGATAAAAATGGAGGTACTCATTAGTAAGAAGTAGGAAATAATCTG
The DNA here is from genome assembly GCF_013100865.1 of Trachemys scripta elegans. Taxonomy (NCBI): domain Eukaryota; kingdom Metazoa; phylum Chordata; order Testudines; family Emydidae; genus Trachemys; species Trachemys scripta. The sequence continues at coordinate 107,922,204 of NC_048301.1, read as the reverse complement.
AATTTCCAAAATTTCTTGTATACGTTCATGAATTCTGCTTCATTTCACAAATTGTAAAGTTTTTACAATAGAGTAAATTCTGTATAAAGAGCTTTAATCCATTACTATTTAAAAGGGAAGTCATTTCTCAAAAATCAAGTGAGTGCAGCTGGATTAGTTTAGACGAGCCAAAGAATGTGAATTTGGTTTAAAGCAGTCTCAATTTAGACACTGTACAACTTCCATTAATACTAATACTCTCACTGATCAAAGATAACAAACAAACAAACAAAAATCATATTATCCATGTCCACAAGGGGGTGTATTGCATCTTGCATAGTGTTTTAAAGGTTGATGTCGTCTAAGGCTCCTTGAGCTCTCTGAACATGTTATTTTTTTTCTTTAATTGGCAATTTTTGCAGGCACTGCTTAAGTCATTCAATATCTACCTTTAGTGATCTAAACTGTTTGTAAAAATGGTGGAATCTTTGTCATGATCAATAAATAATTTGGATCCCAAGGTTTTGAACAAGTCAAACCCAAGATCAAGTTGGTCCTGAGTTTGCAGAGTGCTTCTTGCTTAAGTTCTGCCACTCTTACTCAATTAGTAGTACTTAAGAGTAGTTCCACCACTCACTGCAAGTACAAGCGGTAGAATCCTCCCCATCTGAAGAGTGCCTTCTGGACCAAAAGCCATCTAATTTTTCCAACACAAAGATTTCCCAGCATCTTCCCCTCGCAAAAGGTTCTTTTAAACTATTCTTTGCCTCGTATGACTTTTGATGTTATGAAATTTGTAAGTCTCCAGTTGAGCATAAAACCTACAGTCTTCCATGTGAAAGTAAAAGTTCATTTAAAAAAACAGGAGTACTTGTGGCACCTTAGAGACTAACAAATTAATATGAGAATAAGCTTTCGTGGGCTACAGCCCACTTCTTCAGATGCATATGCTCATATTAATTTGTTAGTCTCTAAGGTACCACAAGTACTCCTGTTCTTTTTGCGGATACAGACTAACACAGCTGCTACTCTAAAAGTTCATTGTGAATTTTGAGCTGTCTGTGCCATCAACCTAAATGATTAAAACTAATCATTATAGGAGCACTCAAAATACTCAAAGTAGAGAAAGATTAGTTAAGCCTACTCAAACAATCAGGAATACTACTATTCAGGTTACTTAGAAAGCTTGTAGGGGGTGAAGGGTTATATTGTTATACAAGCAGCAACAGTTTCACACAGTTAGAAAAACTAAACTTCAGCTGTAGATAGAACAGCATGGAGGACATGTCATTTTTGAAAAATCAGGAAATATGAAGAACTTCAAAGAATCTGGATACCATTTTTCTCCTTTCAACTCATGGTGTGCCCATTTTTTAGGATAACATGCTATACAGCAAGTGCAACATCCAGCTCTCTCACTGAGTAGAATGGCAGTGTTTATTGATACAACAGTTAAAAATATTAGGTTCACTTACATCAATAGGTTTCAACAATATAAAATCAACATGATAAAACATGGTTTACTGAGCTGTTCTATTATATCAGACTTCTCCTCTGTTCCCATCCCTAAGAAAGCCACCCTCCATATCCTGAGGGCAAAAACGCATTTGGCTTACCGCATACGACATGACCAGGTTAATCATTCCTTCTTTGTCATCACCCTGCCTTCCACTCAGGCTATACCACTCATCCTCCACCTTTCCTTGTTTCAGAGACTCAGGAATAGTAACGTGTGTCCAGGCGATGCGGTCATCCATTGAAAAGGCTCGCTGAAGGGCATTGGAAATAAAATATTGCTGATCAAACTCGCGGCCTTCAGAAAAAAAAGTTTCTGAACATGATTTCTGATTAACGTTCTTTGAACTCAAGTCTCAGTGTCACATTTTACCCATTTCAGTTTTAAGCCATCCTTTGCAACACAACTTTGACAGCAGAAATTAAACACTAGGCTGTTCAGCCAATATTCCTGCAAAGATTTTTCCCTACTGAAGATTGTATTCCAGAAAGGATACAGCTAAGTACCTTTTTAAAAGAGGGACTATGGCTTTTCAGCATGGGGAGCTGCGACAGGGTAGCCAGAGACAGCTTATTACTTTCATATCCACAGATTGAATATGCTAAAGAAATGCAACATTGGCATCAGTATGGACTGTACTGACAGCAGCTCCAAAGTGATATATATTGTAGGTTCTCAAATGCTGATTGATCTGAATGCCTCTAGTTGCAGTATTGCTACTTTGAACTACTAGCCACCTATTCATCCTCACTATCTTAGCTCACTAAAGGATCCAAACTACATAAAACTGGAAACCAACTTGAGGAGGGGAAAGTTATTTTGCACTTTAGACAGCAAGGATAACCTGGCATTTATCAGAGAAGTTTTTTACAGCCCCAGGAAAAAACTAATTAGTTCCAGTTTAAGGCATGTATTGTAGTTAATACACATCACATTACACTTAGTTTTAGTTACATATTCAAGTTGTGGTTACATAAGGCAACAGATTTATAGATTATTTAGGGCTGTACAAATAAAAAGTAAATTGCAGTGGGTGTAATACTAATATAGTCATAATATAGAACATCAGAATATATGTATATATTTTGGTTTGGTATTTTCTCAAGAAAGTTAAACAAGTCATGACTCATTTCAGTTTTCAATATTATATAAACAAGAGTCAAAAACATTCCAGTATAGAAAACAACAAGGAAGCGATGTAGGCTTGAAGCATTAAACAATCAGAAGCATGAAGTGTTGCAGACTACCAGTCCAAGGCCATTTGGCTATGCAGCATTTGGCAGCAGCAGGCCAACTTTGATGTAGTGGATAGACTGACTCTATTCCTAACTTCTGAATGGATGTATCCAGTTTGAAAAGATTTGTTCTATAGTTGCTGAACTTGCAGGACGCTGATGCAATTATTTTTTCCCAATTTCCAGGTTTAAACTGGGTTTAAGCTGGTATTTACCTGCACCATCTTCAACTAGTTTTTCCTGGGAAATTGCCAACTCTGTTGCGCAGAAAAATGTTCCCTACAGTTGGAATCCTGAAGTGAAGCCTCCAAATCCACTCTCAGCAAAACCAGTTTTACTTTTGAATGGCTTGACTGTTCACATCAATTTTCTTTGGAGAGGGGACAAAATTAAGCTTCCAAACCGGAAGCAGTGAAAGCCCAATTGCTTGACACACATTTAACCCAAAACTGGACAAAAGCATTAAAAACATATTGTAAGGAGCAATCACACAATGGCAGTAAGATTGGTATTTCCACATCTGATTTTTATGATTCTCTAGCCAAAACAGACTTACTAAAACCAGCACTAGATAAATTTGCTAGAGTATAATTTTTCATTACCACTTTCTACTACTGGTCGAGCTGCAGAGAAACTTCAGTGTGAGGGCAGAGAATGTATAAGTAAAACAAAAAGTTAGAGAGCCTACCAACACTGCCTCCTTTTTGAGGAAGCATATGCTTTGATTCATTTGCAATCATCTCTATCCACTCACCATACACCCACATCTCTTTTATGATTTCTAATACAACAGTATGTGAGCACCTACCAAGTATCTAAAGATAGAAAATACATATTTTTTCATTCCTAGAATGTAAAAGATAAACCTTGATTAGTTTGTAGGGATTCTCTTGAGTGCACATGCATGGGCCTATGTGGAGAAACTGAGAGTGAGCTAGGCAGAAATGAGATTTGTGTGTAGTTGTCAAAATATTAGTGAGGATGTTGGTCATTTCTCTTGTGGGAGTGAGTTCCACAGGTCCAGCTCCTGTGAAAGTTCTGTCTGCTGCAATCACAAGCTTCCGCATATTCACAGTGCCATTGTTCCAAAGGAATACATCTCCCATGAAAATTAATGTTTTTTAATTCAAGAGGCTGTTGGGGCAGACAGCGAAGCACATGTTCAAAGTGAACAGTTCTGTTAAGCAGATGGGCTATTGCATTTTTTTTTAAACCAGATGAAGCTTTTTAAGGGAATGTGGTTTCATTTCTACATTTAACAAATTTCAGTAATCAAGGCAGGAAGTCACGAATGTACAGACCACCACAGTCAGGTCTGAGTCCTATAGGGTCACCAGTTATTTGTCTGTGGTTATCTAGGCATCCAACTTATTCTGAAAGAAAAATGCCCTTGATAGTGGCTCATGCTACAAAACGAAGCAAGTTCTTCAACATGCTTCCCATCAGCACCACCTTAGTCTTGTCTGGGTTCCAGATTAAGACAGCTGCTTTGTAGTGGGCCAATTTCACTTATGTATTGAGAAATGGACCTATTTACATTTGGTGTAAATGAGAACTCTCCTAATGGTTTCATACTGATCTTGAATAACATGAGGGGAGAGAATTAAGCCTTATTGAATTCTGCAGATGGAAAGCCCTGGAGATGATCAAATGCCCACCAATAATCCTCTGGATTCAGCCCAAGGAGGAAGGACCTAAACCATTCCACTGCATTTCTGTTTGGCTCTGCAGCTTCTTGAGATCAGGACAGGAGTAATTTGGTCATCAACAATATCAAGTGTCACAGAGATCCAGTAAGTTGAGTATAGATGTACTTCCTTGTCTGTGGGCAGGTGATCATCCACAAGAATAAGCGTTATTTAAGTACCATGTCAAGTCTTGAACCCTAACAGAGGAATCCAGGATACCAGCAGAACAGAAGGTTTTGTTTCTTGATAGCTTGCTCAAAAACGGGAAGATAGTGTGTGAGGTCTCTTGTGTAAATGGATGATTTCTTCATTGCTGGTCAGATTATTTAGGTGTTATGGCAGATTCCTCTCAAAGGAGAGACTGATGGCATCTATTCATTGAGAACCATGGGACTATCTATCATGACTATTCAGGAGTTTGAGTAGTTTAGGGTTCCAAAGTACACTATCCAGCACTTATTGGCCAAAAGATTGGCCACCTTGACATAAGACAATTATACTGAAAGAAAAATCTTGAAAGCTATGAAAACCCATAGATGTGATTTCATACCCGTAAGGTACAAGATTCTAACATGTTACCATTATAGATAGCTTTCTAAAGCTATTGTCTCTCCCACATATGCACCAGAAGCAGCAGTGAAAGTTTTAGGCACCAAGGATAGTAAGAGAGGAGCTGGGAGGAAGAGATTCAACGAGTGAAGTGGAAGGCAGCAGCAGAAAAAACCAGGAGGAAACTAGAGCTGCAAGGAAAGAATGCCTGATGTGAACCTGGGATTCTGGCTCATAATCATGTACTATGAATTTTAGTCACTGGAACCCTGTAGAGGAGCGGACTCGCCCTTGCAGCACCTCCTGCTGGTTGCTTTGGGAATTAGTTCATTCCAGCTCCTGGAGCACCTTCTGCAGGCCGGTGACCTGCCTGTCGTCTGGCCCCAAGTCCCTCCCAGGACCCCAGTGCCCCTGTACCTGGGGTGCTGCCCCCTAGCAGTAACCCCTCACACACTAGGTCTCCCCTCCCAGGGGAACCCCTACCCACTAACCCCATCTCGCCTCAGTACCAGGCCGCTGCCAGTCACTACCAAGCCCCTACTCCCTGGGGCAGACTGCAGTGTCAGCCACTCATCACTGGCAAGGGGGGTTTGGACCTGCTGCCTCTGCCTACCCAGGGCTGTCCCTTTGCAATCCCAGTACCTAGCTGGCCTTACTTTAGGCCTGCAGCCTGGAGGGTTCCCAGCCCAGAGTTCCCCAGCTCCTTTAGCCTTCCTCAGGTACCTCTCAGCTCCAGGCAGCCAGGCCCTTCTCTCTCTAAAGCAGAGAGAGAACTGTCTGGGCTTCTGGCTGTCCTGGCCTTTATAGGACCAGCTGAACCTTAATTGGGGCGTGGTCCCAGTTGAGCCTGACTTCCCACTCAGCCAGGGAGCTGCTTGCCCCAGCCACAGCCCCCTCCCAGGGCTGTTTTTAACCCCTCTGGACCGGAGTGGGGTGACCACCCTGCTACAAACCCCTTAATGGAATCATTTTTTAATTCAAATTTGCCTACAAAGATTATTCTACATTTAACTGATTTACTGTCACCAAAACTCTTACATCTTGGATTCAAGCTGTGATCTGATTTGAAAAGTCTTGCAACATTATCTCCCAAAGAACTGCACGAGCAGCCTATTTTTAGTTTAAAATGCAGAATATAAGAATGCTCCTACGTACTGCACTGTAGTTTAACATTAGAATATTCAGAAACCACTTGACTTTAAGGCTAACATAACCCTCTCACAACCCCTATGTCATCCCTCCAGAACTCATATAATTACATCAGAATCTCAGCTCTCATTAAAGACAGTGCCTCTACCTGTTGTTGAAAAGAAATATGTTCAAGTGTGAGCCACCCACACAAAAAAGACACATTCCAGGTGCTGGTATACATCACTGGGCTACGTCACCTCAGTACAGCTTTGTAAGGTCCCGCCCCAACCACCAAAGCAAAAATAAAATTCTAACCTCATCAAATATCTCAAGATAGAAAGAGTCCACACCCGGGGGAACAGTACACTGAATAACTTTGTTCCAGCGTGGGTTTTTGGCTCCATTGTGCGCTGTAGGAGTTTCATACACAGCATAGCCAAGCCGTACCCGACAGTATGGATCCATGCGGGTCATACCATAGTTCTTTGCCAGTTTTGCCTGGGAAGAAACCAAAAATGAAGAAAGAAGAAGAAAATAAACAAAAAAATTAAGTTTGCCATTTTCTTTATTAATTCTTATGAGTGAAACTATATTAGTTTAGAAGAAGTCTGTCAGGATAGAAAGGGGATACTGACCGGGCCCACCTATGATGTGGGCAGAGACTCAAATAAAAAAAGCAATCCTCAGGGGTAGAGCAAGGCTGAGTTAGGTTAGATATGGGGGGGGGGGGGGAAGAATCTTTCTAGCTCTGGAATAGGCTTTCCAAGGGAGGTTGTGAAATCCCCATCATAGGAGGTTTTTAGGAACAGGCTGGACAAACACCAGTCACGGATAGTCTATATTTACTTGGTCCTGCCTTAGTGTAGTGGGCTGGACTTGACTTCAAGGTCACTTCCAGCCCTACGTTTCTCTGATGCTATGATAAGTTATACAATTGCCTAAATAAATGTGGTTAGCAAAAAAGCACCAAATTTAGTGTAAAGGCTATATTTTATGACTGTCAATTGCAGTTAACACCTGCGACTAACTGAAAACAACATTAAATGCATTATTTTTTTTAACATGTTAATAGCACATCTCTGGGGGGGGGGAGGGCATGAGTTGGAGTCCCAGAGTCCTGCATCCACCAGGGCTGAAGGTGGGGGGATAAAGTATCCCACCCTTAGGCTTTAGAGCCCAAGCCACAATATTTACACTGAAAGATTATGAGAAAAGGTTTACTGTTAAGTCATTTCCCTTTGGAATTTTTATAATTACAAATGTATATACAAAAATATGGACAGTGTCTGGAATGAAGGCAATGAAAGGCTGACTAGAAGAAGCAAGTCTTGGGACTTACAGTATTCTTACACATTAATAGCATAGTGTCCGACAGTAATTCCTCTTTAGTTCTGGCTCAATGTCAATATGACTCTTTAAATGCTTTTAAAAAGCCCCACAAGTAACAAGGGAACTAATTAGCAAAATATATTATACTACTTCTTAACTGAATGATGTGCACAGAAGATTATTCTCTCTGAAGCAGCAAAATATTTTAAGATTCCAATAATGTCAACGTTTTGTCTGTTGGTAGTCCAAACTTGTACCTCGTCTGGCCTCTTTGGCCCTTGCCTTAGCTCACTTCAGTCTGTCCAAAAGGCAAAAGGCTGCACCAAAAATCATTTACCTTGTCTATCAGTTAGAATGTACCCAGACCCTTCTGAAATTCCTTTAACTGCTCCCTTTAACCTTCTGTATCGAATGTAAGGACTCTCCCATCACTTTCAAAGCCATGCACAACTTAGGTCACATCTACTTCTCCAATATAGTCTTTTATCATAATTTCTTAGCCAGAAGCCAACTGTTATTTCGTAAGTCAAGTTATACCAGGAGCTTGGTTTCCAATTACCCCCACCCCAAAAGAGAAAGAGTTTACTTAACCAACACTAGATGGCAAGATAATTGTTAATGAAAGGAATGCAAAAGTTTAGAAGGCTAAGATGATACAGTAGTTATCTAGGGAATGTCCCAGAAACACCAAAACTTCTCACTTTGACATGAGATATATATCTATATATAGAATCAGACATGTAGGGCTGGAAGGGATCTCAAAAGGTCATCTAGTTCCGCCCCAACTGCACTAAAGGAGGACCAATATTATAAGCTGCAGTTGCAGTCATACAGTATCTTATTTTACACCCTGATGAAAAAAAGCTTCTGCCCAAAAGTTATTTTAACAAAAGATGTTATGGAAGCTGCTGCTCCTGATGGTTTAGTAACCCAATGACTGAAGCACATGTCCACTCAATTACTGTACGTGGCCAAAATAGTAAATACTGATGAGAAGTTTTAAATAGGAAAACGGCAGTACTGTGCATTACTGTTAATGCTGTGCAATTTAGTATGTAAACACTGCTAGGGACTGTGTGGGCAGGTCATATTTTATAATGAGAGACTAATACACAGAGCCACTTAGCTGGAAACTAAGTTATCCAATTAGTGTAGCAACTTCAATTTCAGCACCAGATCTCATGGGGCCACTGTTAGAAGATGTAGCAGATTAACAAATGTATTAGAAGAGAGCAACAAATCATACCTGTACTACAGTGATGCTGAGTCTGCCTACTGTGCCCATCGGTCCTCCATACTGTAACTGTTGAGCTGCCTGTGCATCCAATTGGATCTGCTGCTGCTGCTGTGTTGGGGTGATACGTAAGAAATCCTGAGGAAGCTCACCAATATACACCTGTAGAACAAAAATCAGATTCTAATTTATAGCTCATTTCCACTAGTAAAAGGTTCTGCAACAAGAAATGGAGGAAGGAAAACAAAGAAATGGCCACCAAGTCACTTCAGCATGTTTTTATTCTAATTTTGGTAGCATGAACAAAGTGGTAAGTTTGCATGAGCTATGCTTAAGAGAAACCTATAAAGGCATTATTATGCAGGTCTTTGGACATCAGTGCTGAGTTATGATGGGTGTGTGTAATATTTTTATTTAAATCACATCACACATTTTAAAAATTTGCTTTTAAATTAAGCCTGATCCTGATAGATAGGTTTATTTGTATTACTATAGCACCTAAGTCAGGACACCATTATACTAGCTGCTGTACAAACTCAGAACAAAAAAAAATAGTGTCTACCCCAATAAGATTACAATCTAAATAAGAGATGAGACAACCAATGGATACAGACAGATGGGGGAAGTACAAGGAAATAAGACAATATCAGTCAGCATGATAAGCAGCGGTGACTGCACATCATCAGCCTACTCATTGCCACGTTTTTTTGTAGCCGTCTTGGCAAAGGAGATGTTTGAGGTGAGATTTAAAGGTGGATAATGAGGTAGTTTTGTGGATACTTAGTTTGTGGATGAGATTACCCAGAAATAAGATGTAGAGGGAAAAGAGAAGGGGACCAAGAACAAAGCCCTGTGGAACCCCCACAGAAAGCTGGTGAAAGGGGAGATGAGGAGGATCTTTCAAAGGACACACAGTGAAGGAGCAATTGGAGGCAGGAGAAGACCCAGGAGACTGCAAATTCACAGAAGCCAAAAGGGGACAAGCTTTCAAGTGGTCCATGGTCAACTGTCAAAGATGGATGATTCATCAATGAGGATGAGAATGGAGCTGGTTCTGTGCTTTAGCTAGGACAGTGTCAGAGACATGCACGGGGCAGAAGTCAGATTGGAGAGGGGTTAGGATGAAACTGGAAGAGATGAACTCCAAACAGTAATCGTACAGTATGTTCATTGACCTTAGAGATGAAAGAGAAGGGGCAGAAGTTGAAGGGATCGTAGTTGAAAAGACAAGTGGGGTCATGGGTGGATTTTAACATGAAACAGACTATAGAGCATGCTTGTATTATAAGGGGAAAGAATCAGAGGACAGGGAGATTTAGGCCAGATCTACACCACAGACCTATACTGGACACCCCTGAGCAACAGTTATACGGGGCTAAGTCATTAAGCATTGGCTTTAATTTTGAGATGGGGCGGGGTTCATTTTTAATCAAGTCCTAGCTCAGAGAAAGTTTTACCAAAATTATAAACACTCTCAGAATATAAGGATAAAGTTAAACACATTAATAGACTCTTGACTAAAGTGTTACATTATCCCACTTGTGTCAATTAGCCCACTAAGCAAATGATGCAACTTAAAAAGTGAATAGAAATGGGTAAAACAGCCTCTATCAATCTACAAAGGCAAAATATTTGTATATTTATAATATGAACTGTGCACTAAATAAAAGATCCTGAATCTATTTTAAAACATTATATACAAATTGCTCCATTTTCTACAGAGCCTTACAGATCCCGACAATGGTGACACTCAGAAGTATCCCACAAAAATGAGCAACACTGTCATTCTTACAAATGCTTATCTACAACATCTTATTGTAGAAAATTAGAACATCTTTAAGCTACAGTCTGAGAATTACAAGCTTTAAGATATAGATGCTATACCTTTTAGATACTATGAAAAGTAATTTGGCAAGAGATGACACTCCTAAACAAGACTGTCAGGATCTCAGCAACAGTAGGTGCAGCAGGCCAGGACTGAAATGTATTGATAAAGCTAGGGGTAAGGAAGACAACCTGAATGTCCATCCACATATTGCCAATTTAAGTTAAGAATGGCAGAATGCAAATGTGGTACAGAAGGTACAGAAACTCCTCGCTTAATGTTGTAGTTATGTTCCTGAAAAAAATGTGACTAAGTGAAACGATGTTAAGCGAATCCAATTTCCCCATAAGAATTAATGTAAATGAGGAGGTTAGATTCCAGGGAAATTTTTTTCACCCAGACAAAAGATACACACACACACACACACACACAGTATAAGTTTTAAACAAACAATTTAATACTGGTACACAGTGATGATGATTGTGAAGCTTGGTTGAGGTGGAGGAGTCAGAGGGTGGGATATATCCCAGGGAATGGCTTACTGCTAAATGAACTAGCAATTGACTGAGCCCTCAAGGGTTAACTCTCACAACACTCTACAAGGCAGCAGGAAAGGAGGAAGGGCAGACAGACACACACCCTGTGTGTGAGAGAAAAAATGCACATTTCCCCTTTAAGTAGCTGACCCCAGGCTTAAGTATACTGCCTTGTTAATTAAATCAGCTTGCTGAGACCTGAGACCTGCAGCTCCTGCCTAGAAGCTCCCTCCATTGGGCGTGTGTCCCCCCCGTTCTATGGAAGATGGGGTAAGTGGGGTGCAGGAGCAGGGCGGAGGGGGAGACACCCTGACACCTTCTTCCCCCCTTCAGCAAGCAGGAGTCTCTGGGAGCTGCTCCAAGGCAGAGGGCAGGAGCAGTACATGGCAGCGGGGGGAGGGACAGCTGCTGCACAGGGAACTTAGGGGAGTGGGGAGCTGATAGGGGGGCTGCTGGTCCACCCTGGTTCCAACCACCCACCAGCTAGCTGCAAGGGGCTGCTCTTCCTGCAAGCAGTGGACAAAACAGGTGGCTGCCAAACGACGTTAGACGGGACCATTTCACAACTTTAAATGAGCATGTTCCCTAACTGATCAGCAACTTAACATCGAAACAACGTTAACCGGGACGACTTTAAGTGAGGAGTTCCTGTATTTAAAATCTCTTGTAATGACATCTCAATTGCCAGTGTTCATTGATAAAATGTGATCATGGACAGTTTGTTTCAATTAATAAACCTAATACAATCAACACTGTTTTGTGCCAGGCCCAAACTCAAAACTAACTGAAAAACTGCCCTGTCTTGTATTGTAGAAGCTTTGAATATTTAGTTTCTGTAAATTTATTCAGATCTTTTAAGGCCCAGAAGTGACAGTTACTTCTTGGCTGAGTCAGTCCTGTAATATGCAAAGAATAACGGTGTACTTCAAATACTTGTTTAGTCAGCTTCAATTTAAGAGTAGATAATACATTTTAAACATTTATATAATTGCTATTTGACCCTTAACACAACAATATGAAAGTTCACATCCTAGTTCAAGAGTCAGTCTTTCTAGTACCAAGAGCCTACATCAAAATGTAGAATTTGTAAAGCACCATGAATGAGGCTAAGTTTTTGTCACGAATATTTTTAGCAGAAATCATGGACAGGTCACGGGCAATAAACAAAAATTCACAGAAGCCCATGACCTGTCCCTAACTTTCATAAAAATCCCTGACAAAAGGGGTAGGCAGGTTCAGCACCCACTGCTGCTGGGGATCCCCGGTCCCTCACTGCTGCGGGTGTGGGAGCTACAGGGTCTCCTCACCCCCCCCTGCAACTGGGCATCTCTGGGGGGTTCCCCACCCCCTGCGGCAGCTGGGCAGCTCTGAGGGGTCCATCAGCTGCCCAGGCGGCAGGCAGTGGGAACTCCCCACAGCTGTCCAGCCTTGGCAGGCAGGGGGACCCTACAGCTACCCAGGCACAGAGTCCTATGTCCGCCAACCCCCCGCCATGGTTAGGCAGCTGCAGGGTCCCCCTACCAGGGTTGGGGCTGGCAGCTGTGGGGCGGGACTGGCTGGGAGCTCTAGCTCCAGGGCAGAAAATGTCATGGAGGTCAATGGAAGTCATGGATTCCGTGACATAATAATAGCCTTAACCATGAACTATAACAGCCCCTGTGTGCGCGCATGGGGAAGGTACCAATCCTTTAAAAAAAAAAAAAAAAAAAAAAAACGGCTAGAGCCTACAGCTGCAGCCTAGGAACAACAGTAACAGGAAGCAGAACAAGGAAGAAAAGCAGTGGGTGGCAGTTGCTCCCACGATATCTGGATACAAGTCTAACCTGATTCAGAGACTTAGGTGTGGACTGTCAGTACAGGACTCTATACCTGGGGCCTAATAAAATGATTGTTGTAATGATTCTTGGGCTAAGTCTTATTAAAAAGATACCCACTAACCGAATGCTATGTATCTGCTTCTCCTTGTCCCTGGGCTGTTCAATTGCAATCTATTGCTGCTCCACTTGAGGAAGTTACAGATGGGGCACACCTGTAGTGTCATGCCAGGCCAAAAGGGGTTGCTCAGGTCGTGACCACACCTTTACGTAGCACTATTATCTTTTAAAAATAAAAACCATTTATATATAATCAGCGATCCCTCGATTTGAGGATGATCTCTACTTCGGATTTACACATGGGTCCTGAGATGACTCAGGAGTCCAATCCTGGAACCACATCAGTTTTCTTGAGATACTACAAAGATGCAATGAAAGCATGTTTCCCCTGACCCATGGTCAGAGATCTCACGGTGGTGAGCCGAGAGTAGAGGACTTGTTTTTGGAGGCAAGAGTCTGGCATCCGCACACAATGTCCAACCCAACAGAGTTGGTGCATGAGAATCATTGTTTCAATGACGGTGACACTGTCTTCAGGGAGGATGCTGGAATTAGTGCAGCGATCTTCCCCACTGATACGAAGGATATTACAGAGGTATCGTTGGTGGTACCTCTCCAGACTCTTGAGATGCTGTCGATAGGTCACCCAAGTGTGATATATATATAAAAATAGAGGAGCGCAGGACAACAGGGTTCAGAAGGAAGAGTTACATTTTGACGTATCTGTGCCACGACCATTGTTTTTAAAGATGATTTGCAAAGAAATAACTTCACTGCATTCAATGACCCTGTACAGTCTAAGGAGGCATTTCACTATTAAGTTTGTCAAATGCCCCTAAGGGTACATCCAAGCTGCAATCTACAGCTCAAGTAGGTATACCCACACTAGCCTTAATCTAACTAGTACACTAAGAATAGCATGGAGACAAAGCATTGTGGACTCTGCATGGGCTGGCAATTGAGTATCCACCCATGATCCCCAGGCAGGCTTGTGAAACCAATGCTGAAGCTTGTGATGCTTACAGTGTAGACATACCCTTAGTGGTCTCTAAGTCATGAGAAGAGCTTCCTACCTGCTCTGTATCTGGAAGCTATTATTTTGGACCCTGCAATGGAAGCAATAGTCCAAATGCTTTCCTGAAGAGTTAGAGCCCCTATGTTTCTAAGAGTGGGTCCCAAGAAAAGGTGACAAACTATTGTCCCTGGGATTCTCTCTCTCCAGTGCCAAACACACACATAATTTAGCTAGCTGAAAACAAACAAATGCAGTGAAAACCCTCCTAGAAGGGTGAAACAGAAAATCTGAAGTCAAAATCATTGTTCAAAAAAAAGAACACAATCAGCCTTCTAAAAAAAACACAAGCTAACATCACAACTCAACTCTTTCCAGCTGAAGGTGAGCTGCAAAAAAACACCTACCCACAAAAACAACCAACTCATAGCTCAGACAGGATTATCACCTCTTGGTATTGAGAAGACTTAATTCAATCCCACTACAAACAAAATAGCAAGTTTACAGTCTCCAAGAAAGGTGTTTGTTGGTGTGGAATGAAACTTTCCGCACTGTCCATACCTTCCATTCCTAGCAGTCCCCCTGTGACGCATGACCAGAAAGGGTTAAGCATCCCACAGGATAAATGACTCAAATTCAACCCTTCAAGACATGGGGGAGAAAATGTTTGTGTATTTACATATATATTAGTAGAGGTCAACAATGTAATCAGACAGTCCCTGTCTATGCTGTATTCTCTTAATTCAGAGATCAAAAGGACATCTTAACATTTAAATGAACTGTAAACAGTATATCACTGTATTCATCTCTTTGAAATGTATAGCAAACCATCTGCAAATGGTGGAAAAACAGGCAATTGCCTTATGTTAATCTGTATGGCTCATCACCAGGGATGCTTAGAAAATGGGTCCACTTCAAGGTCCCCATGTGTGCCTTTTGTTTACCTAAGGATTCTGAGCTGTCAAAGAAGGCCTGAAACTGTATAAAAAATGGCTTGGGTCCTGATCCTGTCATCTCAGATCTGCTTGAGGCTTCATGCAGGGGAAGCCTAAGCCATAAGAACTGAGATCCCAGTCTTGACTGGACCACCCTCTATATAAACATTGGACTATGAACTATTTCTGAAAGAACTCTCTGCATCTACAAAGCTGACCATCTCTGTTACAAAACTGAATCTCAAGAATTGTGCTCAACTCTGTATGTATACTGAGCTTTTAACCAATTCTCTTTCTTTTTTTAATAAATTTTAGTTGAATAAGAATTGGCTGTAAGCGTGTATTCGGTTAAGATATGGAATATTCATTAACCTGGGAGATAACATGTCCAATCCTCTGGGATTGGCAGAACCATTTTTATATGATGAATAAGATTTTTAGTAATCCTCCTCCTATTTGACTTAGATGTTTAGGTGGAGACCTGAGGCTGGGTTACTTTAAGGGAACTGGTTAGAGAGTGGTAGCCGTGTTAGTCTGTATCAGCAAAAACAACAAGGAGTGTTAGTCTCTAAGGTGCCACAAGGACTCATCGTTATTTTTAAGGGAACTATGTTGTTGGCTTCTGGGTAACCAGTAAGGTATTATAAGAAGCTCTTTTGTGCTGGTTTGGTAAATCTAAGTATTGGAATATCCACCAGCTTTGGGGATTGTCTGTCCCATTCTTTGTAGTTCACCCTAATTGAGTGACCTCAGTTGGCTCCCCTGGGACACTGGTCACACCCCCACCAGCCAATTTCTTTCTCCATAAGTATGTTCCAGAACCTCCAAAAAACTCCAGCTATACTAGACTTGGAGGGTCCAAGCCCATGTTAAGCTGGGACTAGGATCTAAGCCCTATTGCTTTCCTGTGTGCACTCAGATTCCAGAAGTCCTCTGGATGTATCCCAGAGTTCCTTACAGCAATTTCCTTAGTCCTCTCTATGCTGACAATCTGTGTTGCAGTCTATTGCACTCTGCTGCTAATGGGAGCCACACCTCCGAGCTGCTCAGATCACTGTTAACCCATTGTCTGCTGAACACTGGTCTGCAAACACAGTATCAGAAAGCCTGCCCTGCAGGATGACAGAGCAGCAGAGCTCCCAGATCAGTATAGCTGCTCCCACACCCTGTAGGGCAGCCACTTGGTCACTCTCTGCTCTCTGGTGCCCCCTGCCCTCCGTAGGGCTGCGTGCACTGTCAGGACAGTGAGTAGGAGCCAACCCAAATAACTTCCCATAGCTTCCTGCAGCTCCAGTTCCTCATTGCTGCTGTGTAGAGTTTGCCCAGAACAGGGAGCAAAGCTGACTGGCAGGAGGAAGTTCTTGGCTGCCAGGATGTTGGGGGTCATCCCTCTCCCAGCCACGCTGAGCTGGGAGTTCTGCCACTCCCTTTCCCTGCAGAGAAACTGCTTGGTCCCACTCCACTCTCTGTTCCTTGTTCCTGGCCCCCTCTACCCTTCCTGGGGCTAGGGTTACCACCTTTGAAATGCAAAAAGGCACCCCCCTACCACAAGACAAGCCCCCCACAACCCCAAGGCAACTCCACAATCTCCCCCCCCCCAACAGCCACTTATAGTATCTAAAGAGATAACACATATAGATAAGATTGATAACATCCCACTCGCCTCACTCTTGCCTGACTCAAACCCCCTCTCTCATACATGTGCAGTGCACTTGACTCTTGGTGGGCATACAGCTGCTGTATTTTCAATAATTTTGATCTGTTATCTCAAACTGCAGAAGTGGGAACACTGCAGCATCTTTGGCTGGATACAGAAACTTTTAACCTTAGATATCCCAGTGGATTCTGATAATACAAATCTTTAAACCCACATTAAAAAAAAACCAGCAGATTAAATTATTTTCCTGGCAACTGGTGAATTCATATAAAAAGCGGGTAGGCCAGGCAAATACCAGCTAGGTGGTAACCCTAACTTGGGGCTACATGAACTGTGAGGACAGTGACTGGGAGTCAGTCCCAAAACTTCCCCCCAGCCTCCTTATCCCTGCACCTGCTGCATTGGCGAAGGGATGTCAGGGGCTGCCAGAGGATGCACTTGACTGCTTTGCAGCCAGCAACAGCCAGACTAGGTCTGGGTGTTTCCTCCAAAACCCACAATTTATGTCAATCTTCAAATTGAACAGAAAAAAAATTAAAAACACCTTCATTGATCATTTTAAAAATTACAAATTGCAAAGTTTCATTTTAATAATTTGATGGCCCTGGAGACGAACGTCCTAATTATCTCCAGAACAGGTGCACATGAATATTTTCCTGCCAATGTGACTCAGCCTGGAGATGGAGAACCCATTTCTCAGACTGAATGGTAGTTCGGTATAAAGCCTTCTCAAATTGTAGTCATTCTACTGAAACAGCCACCAACAGAGCTAATTATGCAACTTATGTACTAGTGTGCTCCTTATGGGCACCTGAGTTCCATCAATGGCACTGTCACAGTTAGGAAACCGGGTGGGCTGGAGAGTTTTCCCACAGTGCAACACTGTCATAGGGCTAGTTTAGACACTGAGGAGTTGGTGGCGCTTGGAACTCTGGGATAGAATTACTTGGACTCAGGTCTGTGAATGCAGTGTAAATGTCAGAACCCTAGGTTTGAGCACGGGTCAGAAAATCCTTAACCTAGGCTTCAAATGCAATGTAGATGCTCTCGCCCAGGGTTCCCTGACATGGGTCAGCTGACTCGAGTCCCACTAACCTTTGGCTTAGGGTATGTCTACACAGCAACGTAAGAGGGAGCTGAATCCATACCACTCCGCCCTACACCCTCTTGACTCTTCCCTACAATACTACCACTAGTGCCAAATGGCTTGCCAGTTATCTTTCCTAGTCAGCAAGCCCTAACAAGGGCTCCAACTGGCCCTACTGAAATATATAGGGCTGTGATAGTAAAGCTACTACCCTGTTTCCCCGAAAATAAGACAGTGTCTTATATTAATTTTTGCTCCCAAAGATGCGCTAGGTCTTATTTTCAGGGGATGTCTTATTTTTCAGAAATAAAAAATGCCTTATCATCGGTGGATGCCTTATTATCGGGGAGGTCTTATTATCGGGGAGATGCCTTATATTACAACGAGAGGCAAAACTGTAAGTAGGCCTTATTTTCGGAGGATGTCTTATTTTCGGGGAAACAGGGTAGTACAGAACAAATACGATTACAGTTCCTTTAAGAAAGATATTTGCCTTACCCTATGTATAAGTCTACTTTTATTGGCATTAGCCTGATTTTAGAAAGCAAGACGTACACTGCAGGTAAGTATCAGAGGGGTAGCTGTGTTAGTCTGGATCTGTAAAAAGCGACAAAGAGTCCTGTGACACCTTATAGACTAACAGACGTATTGGAGCATAAGCTTTCGTGGGTGAATACTCACTTCAGACGTATTCACTCACAAAAGCTTATGCTCCAATACGTCTGTTAGTCTATAAGGTACCACAGGACTCTGTCACTGCAGGTAAGTGAGCAATAATCCATCATATTTACTATTCATACATGGAACAAATATTCTTAATGCTCAAACACCAATGTAAAATCTGTTCTCATTACTCACCTCTCAGTCCAGCTTTCAATATAAAACATAAGAACGGCCATACTGGGTCAGACCAAATGTCCATCTAGCCCAGTATCCTGTCTTCCAACAATGGCCAATGCCAGATGCCCCAAAGGAAATGAACAGAACAGGTAATCATCAAGTGATCCATCCCGTCACTCATTCCCAGCTTCTGGCAAACAGAGGCTAGGGACACCATCCCTGTCCATCCTGGACAATAGCCACTGATGGACCTATTCTCCATTAACTTATTTAGTTCTTTTTTGAATCCTGTTATAGTCTTGGCCTTCACAACATCCTCTGGCAAGGAGTTCCACAGGTTGACTATGTTGTGTGAAAAAATTCTTCCTTTTGTTTGTTTTAAATCTGCTGCCTATTAATTTCATTTGGTAACTTCTATTTCTTGTGTTATGAACTAGACTAGAGACCACCACCTTTGAAAATACCCAGCTGTACAGTCCAAAAAATTTCTCCAATCACTATGCAATAGGGAACGATGGAATTTATGATAAATCATTAGATCAAGCTAGCTCTTTGGTTTTAAAGTGGGATTAATATAAACAGATTCCATTAAAAAGGAGTCAATGCTAGAGGGCATGAACTAAAAAAATCTTTCACCACAACATAGATTAGTCTCTACGTAACATGACAATTGCCCTCAGTACCAGCTCATCAAGCCAGAATTTTTTTTTATTTTTTTTTAAGTTTTCCTAGCAACCAGAACAAGCTACCAAAGAAACTGAAAATCTATAACCTTAAAATATTGCGGCTAATGTAGAAAAACTGCACTAAGTGCTGGGTTGCACCTGTTCTCAATTTGCAGTAAGGATTGTTTTAGGCCAGATCAGGATCAGGAACTTTTGCCTCTACAGAAAAATCAGGAGTGTGTGAGATTTTTTTGTAACATTTCTTTGCTGGCAAAAGCCATAGTGTAGACTCAGTATAAGAGTGCTTTTGTCAGTATAGCTTGTATAGCTAGCAAAAAAGGATAACCTATACCAGCAAAAGCACCTATCTGCTAGTATATACTGCATATTCACTAGGAGGGTTTTGCTAGAATACTATATTGGACTGATAAATGTTTTGCCAGTATACATATAACTATAGAATGAGGCCTCAGTACCTGTTTGTACAGCACTTGGCATAGTAAATTCCCCAATCCTGAGCAATGGCTCTCGGTGCTACAGTGATATAAACAATTAATAATGGAGAGCAGGTGGTACAGTCATTTGAAAGGACTAATATGAATTCCTAGACAAAAAGCTATATTAAAATAGATTTATAGTTGAGAGTGTCAGTAAAATAATACAATATAAATATATTGAAATTATCCCCAAGCCAGACATTATAAACCTAGGGAACTCAGAGTTCAGATTTGTTTCAAGTTTTACCTTAACATGTTACGGTAGGGAAATGCAGAGTTAGCACATCAAACATCCTTAAGTGTGCCTTGTAGTAACACCATGCTATACCATGATTAGACTTAAATCATTTTAGTGTCTGAGGTCCCAAATTAGATTAAACTGATTAAATAACACTTTAGATTTTCTTGCCATCTCCGCCACCCCTCAACAGTGTTACTACAAGGCACAATTAAGGTTGCTCATGTGCTTTAGAAGAGTAGTGTTGAAAATACCTAGAAATTTACTGTATCCTCCTCCTCTCCTACCCTATGCAAATCCAGAACCAAGACCAGACCCTGAAAACAAAGACCTTTGGGCTGCCCTTCTAGTCTGGACAGGAAATTCTCACTGCCCTCTTGGATCAGCTGTTCCTGCTATATGCTGGGAAGCCCTGGCCAGAAGTGGCCTTCCCCTGTCCCCACTGTGTGGAGAGGCTGGGAAACCTGAAGCCTCTCTCCCCACCTCTGGCTCCTGGAACACAAGAGGGGGAAACGTGACAAGTATCCCTGTAAACCCTCACCTGTTAAGTTATCAAAACAGCAGACCTCATAATAATCTCCATTTTTAAGTCTTACTCCTTCCATTTGTAAAAAGAGCAAGATGTTTTGGATTTCATCTTTTAAACTATAGTGTTTAAGAGATGCTGTAACATCTAGCACACTCCATGTTTCACCAGCAAGCTGTTGACCACAAAATCCTCTCTGTTGTCCGCTTGGCACTGACTTGCGCATTGTCTGTATCCATCCCCATTTGTTGGGGTTTATACAAAGCTGGTCTTTGAGCCAACAATCATCTGCAGAGTGTGTTTGTTTCCCACACTGAAAATACACAGTTGGAATGTTGTCCATGTTGTGCTTTGAAACCAGTTCCCAAACAGGATGCACAATATGGAGTACAAGCCAGAGAACAGTGACAGGAGTTGAGAGGAACTGGAAAAGCTTTCAAATTGTAAACACCTACAGTTTTCGTTTCTAGATTGAAAAATACTGAGCAAAGAAAATTCATATGTAGAGATATTCATTTAAGAAGTAGTACGTCTTACCAACTTTAGTTTATTTTTATAAAATTGAGCTGATCAGTAGAGTGAATTTGTCTGTTTGAAAAATGGTATTAGTAAATAACAGTCATTAATTGATTTGGATTTTCTTGCACTTCAAAATTATTTTAATGAATCAACCAAATTCCTGAATATTTATATTCTAATAACTAAACATACCTTCATATTTCAATTGGCTATGATTTTTTCATTAAGAATATGTAATGCTGGCTGAAAAATTTATGGCATATTTCCATTTCAGAGCTGGCTACAGACAAAGAATGGTAGGTGAAGCAACTATGTATTGAGAGGTCAATTCTGAAACTTGGATACCTTAAATGCCCATTTGGGTGTCCTTTTAAGTAGCAAAATTGGGGATTTTGGCACTCAACCTTGAAAATTAGGTCCAAAACCTGCAATGTACTTTGGGAGTTTCCTATTTGATGCCTATGCTACATAAATGAAAAGAATTGTTATACCTTTGAAATGTTGCCACAGTTGGAAAACACAGCCATCTAATTATTCATGTAAGAACCTTGCCCCTGGGGCTCAACAAGCCCACTCAAAACTGTGTGCATTCAGCAATCTGCTTAGACCCATTTCACCTAATTCAATAAACTGTTTATTCATCATGCAGGATCCTTCTTTTAAAGGACAGATATTCTAACTATGGTTATTTCAACACTATGGTCGAGATTTAAACACACAGTTTAGAGAAAGGAAGATTTACTTATTAGTAACTAGAGTTCAGAATATATTGGCCTCTGTAGAGACCCATTGACCTCCCACTTCCCTTTTCCATCAAAGTCTTTAAAAATAGACTTCAAAAAGCTTCTGATAAGTGTGATACAGTTAATATACCTCAAAATGATTGTTGTTGCAACCATTAAGGAAGATCAAGTTATTCTGATATCTAAAGTCATAACGCAATTCAGTAGCACATTTACGCCTACAAGACTAAAGCATTTTAACCATGTCAGGGCAGTGACTTTTGTAAAGAGGTCTCCCGACATGGAACAGACAGGGCCTCATGTCAGTATTTTAGTAAGAGGAGAAAAACAAAGTTCCAAGGCGAAGAGTGCTGTATGACTAATAAATTTCTTAAAGGTGGTGTAGGAAGATAAATGCTTGCCCTGCAGCTTCTCTCAAGTTNGAAGAAGGGGCACCCCCCCCATGGGTGATGGCAATGGGGAGCCAGAGCGCCCTCCCCCACCCTTAGCCCCGGACACTAGGGAATGAATGGCGGGGAGCCACCCTGCCCAAGGCCACGGGCTGGGTGGGCTATGGTGAGAGGTCAGACGCCCGGCCCCTGGGGCCCAGGTCCATGGTGAGAGGGGACAGAGAGCGGAGCCAGGGCAGGCCCCCTGCCCACAGGGAGCGCGGGGGAGACACCCTGCCCCGGGCCCAGAACGAAGGGGGAGACACCCTGCCCTCGCCCCCTGGCCCTGGGTAGCGGTTACTCACCGGGCCCCGCTGGGTGCTGACGGTGGTCGCCATGGCGGGGACCCGCTTTCCGCCCGAACAGGCCGCTGCCGCCGTTAACCGACCGTCTCAGCCCAAGGCTCCGGCGTCAGCTGAGCACAAGCCGAGCCCCGCCCCGCTTACCCGGCACTGCGCATGCGTGGCACAACGGATTTCCCGCTCCAAACCCCGCCCCCTTTGGCCGCTTCCAAAAGCGAACCGCTATGCAAGTAACACGCATGCGCCGTCCGGCGGTTTGTCACTGACCCCACCACCTTTGGTCTCCAGCCTTGCGCATGCGGCAAGGGTGTTCGCGCCTTCATTTCCCCCTTCCCCATAGGGTAATACGCATGCGCAACTCAGCTCGCTAGTCCCCCAATTGAGAAGGGTTGGGGGAGCGACGCGACATCTTGGTTAGCGCATGCGCATGTGACATGGCTGGGACTAAATTCGTGTGAAATGTCTCTCAAACCGCCATACTGCGCCTGTGCAATGGGATGTGCCTCCCCCGTCCTTTGCGGGTGAGGGGCGCAGAGCCCGCCGGCCCAGAGGAGAGGCTGCTCCAGCAGGAGGCGCTGTGCATTAGCGGTGCGCCGAGGGGAAGGTGCCGGCGGCTGTGCCTCTGCTGGGCTTGTGGTACGGGGCTGGGGTGCAGGGACTCAGCCCCTGATGTCACTATAGCGATTGTGTTGCTTCACGTAGCGACTGTTTAGGTCGCTAAACTGCGACTTTTTATTGAAAGCTGGGGACTGTTCACAGTCCTAATGCTGGAATGAATATGGGTATGGATGCGTGTGTGCTCTGTGATGTAGGTGCATGTGTGCTAAGATAGATGCTCATGTGTAGTATGTGGAACGTTCGTGTGTATATTGTGACGTGGGCGTCCTGTGTGCAATTTTCACAGGGTCTCTTTTGCTGGAGTAAATCTGGTCTTTCTTACTTTTTCCAGGACTTAATTTACTGAATTATTAAAACACCCGAAGATGACAGCTGATGATAATACATTTTTTAAAGCAAATGAGCAAGTGTTTTCTTACATAGTCAGACTCCTTCCCACAACAACACAATCCTTTTTTATATCTGGTGAATTGTCCACACTTATGTGTAATATATTGAGCCTTAACTCATGGTTTGTTAAATATAAGGATTATTGAGTATTATTGGCATGAAATGTTTTGTTGTCAGCTGTCTAACGAAGGCTGTATTTGTTTGCTGAGTACCTTATTGTGCCTAGTCTGTTTGTATGAATTGTACTTAATTATATTCTGTGGTTTTTCACCTTGTTAGAATATATTAGTTTGACAATAAACTGAAAATAGAATTTTTTTTCTGTACAATTGAAATCTTTAATCTTTAATCAGATACTGATGTGCAAGAAGTAACACAATACAATTGTAGGTAAACAGAAGCATTTCACTTTTGGGGGAAGTTATTTCTAAAATGAAACAACTTAAGATATTACTATATTACATTTTTTTTTCTTAAAAATTAAAATAGGGCAAATGTCCAGGCCAAACCAAAAAAAGGAGACATACTTTTCCAAAAAGTTCTTCTCACAGTGATATAAAATAAATTCATCCTACACACTTGCAAAAACAGGATTTTTAATTATGTAATATTTTTACCATAACCTATTCTTTTGGAACATGTCATGTGGAAAGACTAAATCATCCCAGCAAGGGCTTTGTCAAGCCGGGCCTTAAAAACCTCCAAGGAAGGAGACTCCACCACCTCCCTAGGTAACGCATTCCAGTGCTTCACCACCCTCCTAGTGAAATAGTGTTTCCTAATATCCAGCCTGGACCTCCCCCACTGCAACTTGAGACCATTGCTCCTTCTTCTGTCATCTGCCACCACTGAGAACAGCCGAGCTCCATCCTCTTTGGAACCCCCCTTCAGGTAGTTGAAGGCTGCTATCAAATCCCCCCTCATTCTTCTCTTCTGGAGATTAAACAACCCCAGTTCCCTCAGCCTCTCTTCATAAGTCATGTGGTCCAGACCCCTAATCATTTTTATTGCCCTCCGCTGGACTCTTTCCAATTTTTCCACATCCTTCTTGTAGTGTGGGGCCCAAAACTGGACATAGTATTCCAGATGAGGCTTCACCAATGTCGAATAAAGGGGAAAGATCACATTCCTCGATCTGCTGGCAATGCCCCTACTTATACAGCCCAAAATGCCGTTAGCCTTCTTGGCAACAAGAGCACACTGTTGACTCATATCCAGCTTCTCGTCCACTGTGACCCCTAGGTCCTTTTCAGCAGAACTGCTACCTAGCCATTCGGTCCCTAGTCTGTAGCAGTGCATGGGATTCTTC